>NW_027062869.1:0-76891 GCF_032884065.1 Artemia franciscana
TTTTAGTTTTTTTTCTTTTTAGTTTTTTTGTAGTTTTTACCTTCTTTTTAGTTTTGTTAATTTTTTTTTTTACTTATGTCCTGGTCGTCATTTATACTCCCTGTGTCCCGGTGCTTTGTTGATTGCTAATCGAACATTCCTTTTGTCCTGGTCGCTTTCTCTTTGAGTGTCGTCATTTATTTTTTTCTTTTTTAGTTCTTTTAGTTTTTACCTTTTTTAGTTTTTTTTAGTTTTTTAGATGAAAATTTTTTTTAGTTTTTTCCTTTTTTTCTTTTTAGTTTTTTATTGGTTTTTACCTTTATGTTAGCTTATTTTTCAGTTTTTTCCTTTTTTTTTATTTTTTTTTTATTTTTTATTTTTTTTAGTTTTTTACCTTTTTTAGTTTTTTTTAGTTTTTTTAGTTTTTTTAGTTTTTTAGCTTTTTTCCTTTTTTTATTAGTTTTTAGTTTTTTTGTAGTTTTTGCCTTTTTTTAGTTTTGTCAGTTTTTTTTTAGTTTTTTATTGGTTTTTACCTTTATTTTAGCTTATTTTTCAGTTTTTTCCTTTTTTTTAGTTTTTTTTAGTTTTTTTAGTTTTTTACCTTTTTTTAGTTTTTTTTAGTTTTTTTAAGTTTTTTAGCTTTTTTATTTTTTTTATTAGTTTTTAGTTTTTTTGTAGTTTTTGCCTTTTTTTTAGTTTTTTTAGTTTTTTAGCTTTTTTATTAGTTTTTAGTTTTTTTTGTAGTTTTTGCCTTTTTTTAGTTTTTTTAGTTTTTTAGCTTTTTTATTTTTTTTATTAGTTTTTAGTTTTTTTTGTAGTTTTTGCCTTTTTTTAGTTTTTTCAGTTTTGACGTCACCTGATCCAGTTTTTTCAGGTGACGTCACCTGATCCACGATCCACAGACAACTTATTTATATATATATAGATAGTTTTTTTTTTTTACTTATGTCCTGGTCGTCATTTATACTCCCTGTGTCCCGGTGCTTTGTTGATTGCTAATCGAACATTCCTTTTGTCCTGGTCGCTTTCTCTTTGAGTTTCGTCATTTATTTTTTTCTTTTTTAGTTCTTTTAGTTTTTACCTTTTTTAGTTTTTTTTAGTTTTTTAGATGAAAATTTTTTTTAGTTTTTTCCTTTTTTTCTTTTTAGTTTTTTATTGGTTTTTACCTTTATTTTAGCTTATTTTTCAGTTTTTTCCTTTTTTTTAGTTTTTTTTTTATTTTTTATTTTTTTTAGTTTTTTACCTTTTTTTAGTTTTTTTAGTTTTTTTAGTTTTTTAGCTTTTTTACTTTTTTTATTAGTTTTTAGTTTTTTTTTTGTAGTTTTTGCCTTTTTTTAGTTTTTTCAGTTTTTTTTTAATTTTTTATTGGTTTTTACCTTTATTTTAGCTTATTTTTCAGTTTTTTCCTTTTTCTTAGTTTTTTTTAGTTTTTAGTTTTTTTAGTTTTTTACCTTTTTTTAGTTTTTTTAGTTTTTTTAGTTTTTTAGCTTTTTTATTTTTTTTTATTAGTTTTTAGTTTTTTTTGTAGTTTTTGCCTTTTTTTTAGTTTTTTTTAGTTTTTTAGCTTTTTTATTTTTTTTATTAGTTTTTAGTTTTTTTTGTAGTTTTTGCCTTTTTTTAGTTTTTTCAGTTTTGACGTCACCTGATCCAGTTTTTTCAGGTGACGTCACCTGATCCACACATCCACAGACAGACAGACAACTTATTTTTATATATATAGATATATATATAAATAAGTTGTTTGTTTGTGTTTCTGTTGACTATTGTCATGTTTGTGTGTCGACTGACGTCATGTTTGTCGACTGACGTCATTATAAGGATTGAGCTGTATGTCGTCATGAAGTTGTTTGTCAACTGACGTCATGTTTGTCGACTGACGAAATTACAGACCGGGGCATCGGGACACAAATGACGACCGGGACACTAAAAGAGAAATTACAGAATGGGACACCGAGACACAAATAACAACCGGGACACAGGGAATATAAATGACAACCGGGAAAAAGGGACACAACTACAACAGGGACGACGGGGGGCACAGGGGGGATATAGAAATGACGACCGGGACATAGAGAATGTTCGATTAGCAATCACCATCAACAGAGCTCAAGGAAAATCATTAGAGTAGCACAAATGACGACCGGGACACAGGGAATGTAAATGACGAGAGGGATACTTTAAGAGAAATTACAGACCGGGACACCGGGACAAAGTGAATATAAATGACGACCGGGACACTCAAAGAGAAATTACAGACTGGGACACCGGAACACAAATGATGACCGGGACACAGGGAATATAAATGACGTCCGGGACATAGGGACAAATCTACAACGGGGACGCGGGGGGGCACAGGGGGATATATATAAATGACGACGGGGACACAAGGAATGTTCGATTAGCAATCACCATCAACAAAGTTCAAGTGCAATCATTAGAAGACGTCATGTTTGTGTGTCGACTGACGTCATGTTTTTCAACTGACGTCATTATAAGGATTGAGCTGTATGTCGTCATGAAGTTTTTTGTCGACTAACGTCATGTTTGTCGACTCACGAAATTACAGACCGGGACACCGAGACACAAATGACGACCGGGACACAGGGAAAATAAATGAAGACGGGGACACAGGGACACAACTACAACGGGGACGCTGGGGGGCACAGGGGGGATATATAAATGACGACCGGGACACAGGGAATGTTCGATTAGCAATCACCATCAACAAAACTCAAGGGCAATCATTAGAATAACACAAATGACGACCGGGACACAGGGAATGTAAATGACGACCGGGACACTCAAAGAGAAATTACAAACTGGGACACGGGGACACAAATAACGACCGGGACACGGGGAATATAAATGAAGACCGGGACACAGGGACACAACTACAACGGGGACACCAGGAGGCACAGGGGGGATATATAAATGACGACCGGGACACAGGGAATGTTCGATTAGCAATCACCATCAACAAAGCTCAAGGGCAATCATTAGATTAACACAAATGACGACCGGGACACAGGGAATATAAATGACGACCGGGACGCTCAAAGAGAAATTACAGACCGGGACACCAGGACACAGGGAATATAAATGACGACCGGGACACTCAAAGAGAAATTACAGACTGGGACACCGGGACACAAATGACAACCGGGACACAGGGAATATAAATGACGACTGGGACACAGGGACACAACTACAACGGGGACGCCGGGGGGGCGCAGGGGGATATAGAAATGACGACCGGGACACAGGCAATATTCAATTAGCAATCACCATCAACAAAGCTCAAGGGCAATCATTATAATAATGAGGTATAAATCTGAATACGGATTGTTTTTCCCATAAACAATTATATGTTGCATGTTCAAGAGTCGGTAAACCTGACAATCTATTTACAGCAATGAATATTGTATATTCGCAAGTTTTACGTAGTTAAAAATATATATTTATATATATATATCGATCTATATTCACAGGTGGGACACAGGGACATAACTACAATGGCGCGTAACTAATATGGCGCGAAAAAAGCTAAAAAAAAAACTAAAAAGAAAAAAACTTAAAAAAAAAGGAAAAAATAGAAAAGGTAAAAAACTAAAAAGAAAAAACACCGGGACACAAATGACGACCGGGACACAGGGAATATAAATGACGACCGGGACACAGGGACACAACTTTATTGCATGTTCAAGAGTCGGTAAACCTGACAATCACTTTATATGCACAGACAATGGGACAGCGAAGAATGTTGTATGTTCGCAAGTCTTACGTAGTTAAATATATATATATATATATATATATATATATATATATATATATATATATATATATATATATATATATATATATATATATATATATATATATATATATATATATATATATATATATATATATTTAACTATATACATATATACTATCTATATTCACAGGTGGGATACAGGGACACAACTACAATGGCGCGGAACTAATATGGCACCTAACGACTTACGCGCGCGGGGGGGCTTGGGGGGCGTGATCTGAATACGGATTGTTTTTTCCATGGACAACAATCCAATATGTTGCATGTTCAAGAGTGACACAAATGACGACCGGGACACAGGAAATATAAATGACGACCGGGACACTCAAAGAGAAATTACAGATCGGGACACTCAAAGAGAAATTACAGATCGAGACACAAATGACGACCGGGACATAAATGACGACCGGGAAGCCGGGACACAGGGAATGTAACTGACGACCGGGACACTCAAAGGACGGGCGCAAAGTGCCCCCACCAACTAGGTGTTACCTATAATACCACAACAGCTAGTTACCTATAATACCTAGATCAACCCCTGCGGAAGAAATGAATGCTTGCCTGAAAAATTCTAATTTATAGGCACACGTAAAGACATTGAAATTAACTATAAATATGGTAAAAACTACAATAAAAACTAATAAAAAAAACTTAAAAAAAAACTAAAAAAATAAAAAAAATAAAAAAAGGTAAAAAACTAAAATACTAAAAACTAAAAAGAAAAAAACTAAAAAAAGGAAAAAACTGAAAAATAAAGGAGAAAAAGAAAACTAAAAAAATATAAATAAAAATAAAAAAAAACAAAAAAAGGTAAAAACTACAAAAAAAAACTAAAAAGACAAAAAAAATTAAAAAGGTAAAAAAGAGGTAAAAACCAAAAACAAACTAAAAGAAAAAAAAAATTTATTTCATCATATACCAATTCAAAAACGAATGTATATACAGACCGGGACACCGGGACACAAATGACGACTGGGACACCGGGACACAGGGAATATATATAAAATAAGTTGTCTGTCTGTCGAGTGACGTCGTGTTTGTCCGCATAACGTCTGAATTATTTCATCATATACCAATTCAAAAACGAATGTATTCAAGCCGATGTAGCTGATTTGGTAAGGCGTTATTTTCCAGATAGGTTCAAGAGGTTCCAGGTTCGAACCTTGGCTTAAAAAAAGGTAAAAACTACAAAAAAACTAAAAACTAATAAAAAAAAAACTAAAAAAGCCAAAAAACTAAAAAAAAATAAAAAAAGGTAAAAAACTAAAAAAACTAAAAAGAAAAAAAAGAAAAAAAGGAAAAAAATTCGGCACGGGGGGATAGATAAATGACGACGGGGACACAGGGAATGTTCGATTAGCAATCACCATCAACAAAGCTCAAGGGCAATCATTAGAATCATGAGGTATAGATGAATACGGATTGTTTTTACCATACACACTTATATGTTGCCTGTTCAAGAGTCGGTAAACCTGACAATCTATTTATATGCACAGACAATGGGACAGCGAAGAATGTTGTATATTCGCAAGTTTTAAGTAGTTAAATATATATATATATATATATATATATATATATATATATATATATATATATATATACTAGCTGTTGGGGTGGCGCTTCGCGCCACCCCAACACCTAGTTGGGGGGGGGGGGGGGGGGGGGGGGGCGCTTCGCGCCCCCCCAAGCCCCCCCGCGCGGGTAAGTCGTTACACGCCATATTAGTTATGCGCCATTGTAGTTGTGTCCCTGTGTCCCACCTGTGAATATAGATAGATTTATATATGTGTTTCAAACTACGCAAAAATTGCGAATAAACAACATTCTTGGCTTTCCCATTGTCTGTGCATATGCAAAGCCGTATGTACTAATAATGACGTCATATACAAACGCTCTTTTTACAAACAAACAAACATGCATCCACATAACTCGTTTTTATATAGATAGATACAATACAAATTAACTGCGTAAAACTTGCGAATAAACAACATTCTTCGCTGTCCAATTGTCGCTGCATATAAATACATTGTCAGGTTTACCGACCCTCGAACATGCAACGTACAATTGTCCATGGGAAAAACAATCAGGATTAAGATCTATACCACATTTTTCTAATTATTGACCTTGAGCTTTGTTAATGGTGATTGCAAATACTAATCGAATTGGGAATTGCAATCTTTTAAATTGAAAAAGCAGATCCGTTGGAATCATGGGAATGCGAGGAATAAGAACAGCCTCACCCTCATAAGGCCCTGTCAAGATTGTGGCCTCTATTAGGTTTTCCATTGTTTTTTTTTACGGCAAGTCGCGTGCCATTGCAAAGCTTTGGTGGGTTGATATTTCTTAAAAGTATTATTGGTACGCCTATTTTTAGTTGTAGCACGTGTGGTGGAAACCCTGAAGGATCTATGGAATTTAAAAATTCAGATGGATAATTAACCGCTTCATTTGGTTCCAAAACTGTGTCGACTGACTTGTAAAGGACTGCCTGGTCTCGAATCTTGTTCAAAACAATATTGTTGATTTCGTGGACGTCTATATTTTTGGGTGCGAGAATCGCTCTTTCACTTAGCCATTTATTATTTTTATAATTTTTTAGAATATTCGGAAATACTTTTTCAATCAATTCATATTTGGACGTCACTAAATTACAGAAATCAGCAGGTAGTTGTATACGTCCTGAAATTGAGTCTACTGTTTGACCAGAGTCATCGTTTTGCAATCGGACACGCATATTTGTAGTTAATTTTAATATTTTTACGTGTGCCTATAAATTAGAATTTTTTAGGCAAGCATTCATTTCGTCTGCAGGAGTTAAACTACGTAAAAATTGCGAATATACAACATTCTTGGCTTTCCCATTGTCTCTGCATATACAAAGCCGTATGTACTAATAATGACATCATATGCAAACGCTCTTTTTACAAACAAACAAACATGCATACATACAACTCGTTTTTATATAGATAGATAGATAGATAGATAGATAAAATACAAATTAACTGCGTAAAACTTGCGAATATACAACATTCTTCGCTGTCCAATTGTCGCTGCATATAAATAGATTGTCAGGTTTACCGACCCTCGAACATGCAACGTACAATTGTCAATGGGAAAAACAATCAGTATTAAGATCTATACCACATTTTTCTAATGATTGACCTTGAGCTTTGTTAATGGTGATTGCAAATGCTAATCGAATTGGGAATTGCAATCTTTTAAATTGAAAAGGCAGATCCGTTGGAATCTTGGGAATGCGAGGAATAAGAACAGCCTCACCCTCAAAAGGCCCTGTCAAGATTGTGGCCTCTATTAGGTTTTCCATTGTTTTTTTTACGGCAGGTCGAGTGCCATAGCAAAGCTTTGGTGGGTTTATATTTCTTAAAAGTATTATTGGTAGGCCTATTTTTAGTTGTAGCACGTGTGGTGGAAACCCTGAGAATAATATCTCGAGGTAAAAACTGATCACCGACCATAACGATGGCCACTTCGTCGATAGTTGGAGCATTGTATCTACGCACATGTTGGCCAGGAGGCGTTTTGTCAGCGGAAATAACAATTTTATGCGTATAAGTAGGCATCAAATCGATGGCTGTTTTGAACAGACGCACTAAATTATTATTTTCGTGGAAAAGATGTTGTAATTGGGAAACGATTGTCCTTTCATGTTGGGAGAAATTTCGCAATGTGCATTCAATTCAGAATTTCTATCACTGATGAAGTACAATTGTAAAAATTTATGATTCTCGCCTGAGAATGGTAGAAGAGACCCTGCTCTATGATAAATTTGCCCTTTTACTTTGAAAGTAGACATAAATTGATCTGGATTTTCAATTTGGGCTCCAAACGACGTCATTTGGAAACATGAGTTGTATTTTCTGATTCATTTATATTCCTTATGTCCCGGTGTCCCGGTCGTCATTTATATCCCCCTGTTTTATATCCCGCTTATTTTTCAGTTTTTTCCTTTTTTTAGTTTTTTTTTTACTTTTTTAGTTCTTTAGTTTTTACGTTTTTTAGTTTTTTTTAGTTTTTTAGATGAATTTTTTTTTAGTTTTTTACCTTTTTTTCTTTTTAGTTTTTATTGGTTTTTACCTTTTTTTAGCTTTTTATCTTTTTTATTTTTTTTTATTTTTATTTTTAATTTTATTAGTATTCTTTTTCTCTTCTATTTTTCATTTTTCCTTTTTTTTAGTTTTTTTTAGTTTTTAGTTTTTTAAGTTGTTTCCTTTTTTTAGTTTCTTTAGTTTTTTAGTTTTTCGGCTTTTTTATTTTTTTATTAGTTTTTAGTTTTTTTTGTAGTTTTTGCCTTTTTTTAATTTTTTCAGTTTTTTTTTAGTTTTTAGTTTTTTACCTTTTTTAGCCTAACCAGGATTTGAACCTGGGACCTTCATTCTCCGTTCTGACACCCTCTCTCACCGAGTGACTACTCCAGCATGTTCATTTTGGTGTTTTAAATGGTATATTATTAACCAAATTAATGTGTTTTACAATATACTAAGCATCGTCATAACAAAAATGACGGCAACTAATTTCATGACGTTAGCCGAAACATGACGTCACCTGATCCACAGATCCACAGACCCACAGACAGACAGACAACTTATTTTTATATATATAGATATATATATATGTATGTATATATATACAAATGTAGTCTCTCCGTTACATCACCGCTATTACCGTTACATGAGCTCAAAAAATTGAGGCTCTTTTAAAATTTTATTAAATTGCTTAAAATGTAAAAAACTGGTGATTGCACAAATATTTCAATATATTTTGACAATGGATTAAAAGCTATTCGAAAATCTTAAAACAAAAAACCAAAAGTTTAATGTTTAGTAGAAATTGTTGAAGTTTAGAATACTTGCTGGTCAAATAAAATTTGTAAGTGTCAATTAACGTAAAAAAAAAATTACTATTAAATTACTTAAAATACACAAAACTGGCGATTGCACAAATGTTTCTACAAATTTTGACAATGGATTAAAGCAATTCGAAAACCTTAAAACAGAAAACCAAAAGTTTGAAGTTTAGAATGCTTGCTGCTCAAAGAAAATTTGTCAAAGTGTCAATTAATGTCAAAAAGAAATTATCCTAATATGTTACCAAAAATTGAACATCAGGACGAAACACTAGAGCATCGCAAAACCAGGCTTGTGGCTCAAAGAGAAAGGGCCAGATAGCATCAATTTTTTTTTTTTTTTTTAAATTAAAAAAACTAAAAAAAAAGAAGAACTGTAATAAAAGATAAAAAAATGGAACACTAGAGCAACGCAAAACCAGGCTTGTGGCTCAAAGAGAAAGGTCCAGATTAGGAATATCCAATTTACGTCATCAATTCGATCCATAAATGACATGGCGTTGCTGGGATTCTGAACACAAGGGACAATGAGAATCCATATATAGAAGCCTGCCACGTGCCATGCTGGGGCCCGGTAGCAAAGCCGCATGGACCCAGCACTGTCTGTGGTTTGAACACAAGGGACAATGAGAATTCATATATAGAAGCCTGCCGCGTGCCATAATGGGGCCCTGCGGCGAAGCCGCCGGGACCCAGATAGCACGTAATAAAAACATGAGAATACAGAAGTTTGTTACGTAAGCTAATTTGTAAGTTGTGTATATCTTTTATTAATAAAAACTTTCGTAAAAAATAAAAGTTCTAGTTGCCTTTTAAAGTAACCAAGAAATCGGAGGGCAACTAGGCCTCCTCCCCCGCTCCTTTTTTTCTCAAAATCATTAGATCAAAACTTTGAGAAACCCACTAAGCCAAAAAAAAAATGCAGATTTTGTTTTGATTATTCATCTACGGAGAGCCAAAATCAAAATATGCATTGATTCAAAAACGTTCAATAAACACTTTTAGGAGTAAAGCGCTGAATAATATAGCTTAATTGTCACACAAGATACAAATATTTTAAGATGTATGAGTCGAAGTACTGAAAAATTAATGGCATTCCAGAGGACTATTAGGAGTACACTAACCAGTTTTAACAAAAAAGGGGAAATAAGCATCCTTAACGTTTGGGTTTGATTTCGTTTTCCCAAATATCGTTACAAAAAGAGAAAACACCACTCTAGGAGAACCATTTTTAGGATTATTTTAATAGGTAAAGTTGTCATTGAGGATAGTAAAGCATCATAACGGATTCTCGGAATTTGAATAGACTTCGAAACCAAGCACAAGACAAACCTCTTGGAATGGCAAAAATTATTAGATTTGCGCAATACTAACTTGGATTTTAAGAGAAACAGACCAATGAAGAAAAGAAAAGAGAACAGACCAATGAAGAAAAGTAATCTTACCAGATTATTCATTTAATGAATTTGTAAGCCAATTAAAAACAGTTCTTTCAACGTAAAGTCGAACAAATTTTACTTGTGAGGTAGTTTTTCATATTTCTCAATGTATAGAGCTTAAACCGTTTAATAAAAAAAAAAGTTCAGGAATAAGGACAGAACAAAGGAACAAGACCTTCACGTGGCTTAAAAATGAACAGAAAAAAAACATAAGTCTTACGTTAAAAGCTGATTTCAAACTGATTCTACCCCACCTTACCCCCAACCAGTTTTAGGGATAAGCATGTTTAGAGACTAACTTTGGAAGAAAAGGTTTAAGAAAGCTACCATTAGGTATTCAATAATTGGCAGTCTATGTGTTAACCAAATTCAAAACTAAACTTGAATGGGTCTTCCTTCCTGGTCCTCCTACTCTACCTTCCTCGAGTATACTGGTAACGTCAATAAAACTTCACAGTGAAGGCTCAATCAATTTTACAAACGGGTAGTATTTGAGCCAGCAAAAGAGCAAAACATTTCCCTGATTGTAAAGAAACGTTACATTGTCTTTCATACAGAACTGCTTTGATTAAAGATGGAGCAAATCCAGTTCTTATCATTCTTTTCTCCTAATTTTACAATGATATGGCACTTTTGGTTATTGCTAACACTGCACATTAGCATCCACTGTCTGATAAAACGTCTAATTCATTACAACCCTTCGATACCTTTGGCTCTAAACACTTTCTTTATTGTTGTTGATACGAAAAAAAATATTTTATGCAATTTTTAATTCCTATACTTAGAAACACACGTAAAGGTTATTTTCCTTGAGCGAAGTAGAAGGATTGCTTCCACAATTTTCGAGTTATAGGGGATCTACCAGAAAAATTGTAACTAAAACCAAAGCTCCAGAAATTAAATATTTTCTAGCCATGTTTGTTTGGTGTTATTATAATTATTCTTGGAAGCAGATTAAAAAAAAACATTCATAGATCACCACTTGAACGTAGTTCCAACATAAAAAGACCATATAATGTGAGTAAATTCTGTTAACCAAAATATAGAAGACGATTGGAATACTGTTTCTCTAGGCTCATTGCCAATTGGTTCATGGAAGAAAACTTTTTTCTTGTGAAAACTAGCACCAGGAAGTTCAGATCCAACTTCTCTCAGCTTAAAACGGTTTTGGGAGCGAGTTCTTAATATTTATTTTCTTGTCAGGAACATTTAACCAGACTGAAGTAGGTCAACTTATGCGAGATTGACCATACAAACCTATATCATAACTCCTCAATAAGTTGGTAAACTTATGGATTAATCTTTTTTCTTTCTTTGCCAGCAGCTTTATATCCTGTAAATCACTAGAGCCTGGCTTTAAGCTTTGCTGAATTTTTTTTTATTGTATTGTCTGGGACGATCCCAAGAGGGATCGGATAAAACGAACACACAAAAAACACAATAATGTTTTTTGTTGTTTTGGGTATTGAGAGGGTGATATATTTTTGCCCTTTATAAATAAATAAATTCCGGACCCTCTAAATGACAATGGGCTAAGGCTCCTTCAACTGTGCAGCATGCATAACCTTGTCATTACGAACACGCTGTTCGCAAGGAAGGATATCCACAAATACACATGGTACAGCAACGACGGCCGTACCAAAAAAATGATCGACTATATCATTGTCTCACAGAGATGGAGATCCTCGATTAGTAACTGCAGGACGTACAGGTCAGCCGAGATTGGTAACACTGACCATCGCCTCGTTGTAGCTAATATGCGACTGAGGCTCCAAGCCCAGCGCTCGCAACCTAGACCGACCAAGATTGATGTCTCTCGTCTCTCCGATCATGAGATACGGTCCAAGTATGCCATTGATGTCTCGAACCGCTTCGACGCACTCCTGCCATTTGAAAGTTCTGAGGACGCATGGATCTCGTTTAAGAAGAATGTCCTGGAGTCAGCGACCGCAAATATTGGAAGGGCGAAGCGTGCTAAGTAAGCGTGGGTTCAGTTCGATACGCTTGACGTCATTGAGCAGAGACGCAAGGCAAGGCTTCTGGGCGACATGCCGACCTACAGGCGCCTCAATGGTGTCCGCAACAAGCTGATACAGCGAGACAAGAAACTGTTTGTGGAAAGGAAGGCAAACGAGCTGGAGGGCGCAGCCATGAAAGGGGACGTCGGGAGCCTCTACAAGCACCTCCGTGACCTCACAAGCGACAAAGCCCCCTCAGTTGCATCTGTTGTCTCTACGGACGGCCAGCCACTTAGTGACGAGGCCGCTCAGGTCAGTCGATGGAAAGACCACTTCTCAAGTCTCCTCAATGCCGATGCTGTAGCACAGACTGACCAGGAACTCGCACGCCTAGCTGCCAGCACTCAGGAAGTGCCGTCAAACGAACCAGAGACTTCCTTCACGACAGCAGAAATCCACTCTGCTTTGAAACGTCTAAAGAATAACAAAGCGGCAGGCGTATGCGGAGTATCCGCTGAGCTCCTGAAGTATGCTGGACCGGCGATGTTACTTTGGCTGCAAATGCTGTTTTCCGTGGTGTGGCGCACAGAATGGGTCCCGAAGGACTGGCGACTTGGCATAATCCTGCCCCTTTGGAAGAGAAAGGGGAGCAAGAGCATCTGCTCTAATTACAGAGGTATAACCCTTCTCTCAGTCCCTGGAAAGCTCTTTGCCATGACCCTGCTAGACAGATGCACGAGTATCCTCCGAAGAAAAAGGAGAGTTCAGCAGGCCGGATTTATGCCAGGGAGATCCACTGTCGAACAAATCTTCACTATGCGCCAGTTAATTGAGAAAACTAGAGAATTCAGGAGGAACGCATACGTGGCCTTCGTAGACTTCAAAGCTGCTTTTGACTCCGTCGATCGCAACTCTGTTTGGCTAATACTTAGATCGACGGGTCTACCAGATAAATACTGCAAGCTTTTTGAAAAGCTGTACGAAGAGACCGAGAGTTGCATCCAAGTCAACGGAAAACGGAGCACGACATTCAATATCAAAACTGGCGTTCGCCAAGGGTGTGCCGCCGCCCCGGAATTGTTCAATTGTGTGATAGACTATGTGATGACAAGAACTACAAATCGCCTGCCCTTTGGTCTGCAGTTTGGAGATCGCATTCTGACGGATGCGGACTTCGCAGACGTTGCCGACTCAATCGACCAGCTGACCGACGCTCTGGAAGTCCTGAAGGAAGAGGCAGCAAAAGTGGGGCTGAAAATCAACTGGCTCAAAACTAAGATTATGGCAATTGAACCCCCAGGTCCAGTCTCGCACCCTGATACCATAACTGTCTGCGGAACACTTGTTAAGTCGTTAAAAACTTCACTTACCTCGGCTCTGTGCTGTCCAATGATGGCTCCGTAGACGAAGAGGTATGCAGCCGAATATCGAAAGCCTCTTCCATCGTCGGTAGACTCAACAGTCTATGGAGAATGCCGCACATCTCAAGGCGTACGAAAATGCGAATCTATAACGCATCCGTAAGCTCCGTCCTGCTCTACGCGGCGGAAACCTGGCCCCTCAAATCAACCATCCTTAAAATGATAGACGTCTGTCAGACGAAACAGCTTCGCCGGATCGAGGGATTCCGGTGGGATGATTTTGTAAGCAACGCAAGGTTGCTTACTCTCACCTCCCAGGTGCCATTCTCCGTCCAGATAGCGCAGAGGTCTCTCAGATGGTTCGGACACCTCCTACGAATGCCGACATCAACGCCAGCCCGAATAGTGTACGACTTCGACCCAAAAGCCCATGGCTGGTCTCGCCCGAGGTGCAGACCTCGGACAAGGTGGAAAGACAGCCTCGACAACTTCTTGGTGATGGCCAACATTGCTGTCGACGAGGCGCCTTATTTAGCAGCAGACCGGTCCGCCTGGAGAAGTCAAGTTGCGAAGCTCTCTACGCCGCACCCCATGCGGCAGGAGCCTTAAGTAAGAAAAATAAATAAATGTCTGTGGAGGAACAGAGGAAATAAATGAAATGAAAAGTGAAAAACTAGCAAACGACCCTTCTGAAGAAAAAAATAATAGTTAATTTTATTTTCCCCTAGATGGCCTAAATAATGGATTATAAGGCTGCTCCATCTTAGCAGTGATATCAAATGTCCAATATTTTTCGATAATATACCTGTTTCTGAACTATAGAAGGATTCCAAAAGAAAAATATTTACAAAACCGGAAAAAATACACACGCGAGTATATTTTTATTGCACTCGGTTACAACCTGTGAAAAAAAAATATGAAGCGCGAACATAGAATCATAAAGTATATCAAGTGTTCCCAAATGGCGACACTACCAACTCTAGTACATATTTAACTGTCGAACCAACATGCAATCCGAGGTATTTAACGGATTCCTGATAAAACAAAAAATTCTGCGGTTATAGCCTAATCGAATGACGATGGAAATCAATATCACCTGCCACTAGGAAATCTGTTTTTATAGGTGCAATCTCCAAACCTATCTACTTAAACGCCATTTTAATTTATTGATTGCATTCTGTGTGGAACCAAAATTATTGAGAAAAAAAATCATCCCACGACAAGAGAGTAACGTCGATGTCCTTTATCACAGATTAAATTAAAAAAAAACTAGTTTTTTTAACTGAAACTTAAGGAGCGACATTAAAACTTAAAACGAACAGAAATTACTCCGTATATGAAATGGGTTTTCCCCTTCGCAATCCCTCGCTCTTTACGCTAAAGTTTTTAATTGTTTTAAAAATTAGAATTGTGGCAAAGAGTCAAACTTTAGCGTAAAGAGCGAGGGATCGCGAAGGGGAAAACCCATTTCATATACGGAGTAATTTCTGTTCGTTTTAAGTTTTAATGTCGCTCCTTACTTTCAGTTAAAAAAACTAGTTTTTTTTATTTAATTTCTGAACGTTTTTGAATTAATGCATGTTTGATTTTGGCTCTCCGCACATAAATTATTAAAATGAAATTTGCATACTAATTTTTTTTTTTGGCTAAATGGCTTTCTCTTAATTTTTATCAAACGATTTTGAGAAATAAGGGGTGGGGAAGGAGGCTTAGTTGCCCTCCAATTTTTCGGTTACTTAAAAGGTAACTAGAACTTTTAGTTTTTAACGAACGTTTTTATTAGTAAAAAATATACGTAACTTAAGAATTAACTTACGTAACAAACTTTTATATTCTTATATTTTTATTATGTATATGAGGGGGTGTGTCCCCTCGTTAACACCTCGCTCTTTATGCTAAATCTTAAGTTTTGTCCCAATTCTTTAAGAATGACCCCTGAATCAGAAAGGCCGTAGAATAAGTAGTTGAAATTACTAAAAATACTTTAGCATAAAGAGCGATGTATTTATCTCCTCCTAAATACATTGCTCTATATGCAAAAGTATTTTTAGAACCCCTCATATGCTTAATTATCTCTGTTCGTTTTAAGTTTCAATGCTACTCCTTAGTTTCAATTGAAAATAAACTTTTTCATGTTTATTTTTTCATTGTTTTTTTTTATAGTAATGCTAAAAAATTCTGCGCCCTTTTCATTGAGTTTCTCTTCCCCCATGACATATTCCTCCAAGGAAAGATCCTCCCACATAGCCTCCTCCCCTCAACCCGACCCCCCAAACCAAAGAAATCCCCCTGAAAACGTCTGTACACTTCCCAATAACCATTACTGTATCTAAACACTCGTCAAAGTTTGTAACTTGCAGCCCCTCCCCCAGGGACTGTGGGGGATTAAATCATCCCTAAAGACATAGTTATTATGGTTTTCGACTATGCGGAACAAAACGGCTATCTCAAAATTCTGATCCGTTGAAATTGGGAAAAAATGAGCGTGGGAGGGGGCCTAGGTGCCCTCCATTTTTTTGGTCACTTAAAAAGGGCACTAGAAATTTTAATTTCCATTAGAATGAGCCCTCTTGCGATATTCTAGGACCACTTGGTCAATACGATGACCCCTGGGAAAAAAAAACAAAAAAAAAAACAAATAAACCCGCACCCGTGATCTGTCAACTGGCAAAAAATACGAAATTCCGCATTTTTGTAGATAGGAGCTTGAAATTTTTGCTATACGATTCTCTGATACGCTGAATGCGATGGTGTGATTTTCGTTAAGAATCTATGACTTTTAGGGGGGTTTTCCCCCTATTTTGCAAAATAAGGTAAATTTTCTCAGGCTCATAACTTTTGAAGACAAAGACTAAATTTGATGAAACTTATATATTTAAAATCAGCATGAAAATCCAATTGTTTTGATGTATCTTTTAGCATCAAAATTCCAATTTTTAGAGTTTCATTTACTATTGAGCCGGGTCACTCCATACTACAGTTTGTTATCACGAACTGTTTGATGTTGGTAAGTACAGTTTGACTGATCAAATTGCTTTGTTCAAACAGTTCGTGGTAACGAAAGTTGTAAGGAGCGACCCGGCTCAATAGTAACCGAAACTCTAAAAACGAAATTTTGATTCCAATAGATACATCAAAGAATCAGATGTTGATGCTGATTTTACATATAGAAGTTTCATTAAGTTTGGTTATATCCGTTAAAAGTTACAAGCCTGAGCATATTTGCCATATTTTTGTGAAAAGGAGGAGACACTCGCTGAAAGTTACAAAATCTTAATGAAAAACCCATAATCAGATTCAGCGAACTAGAGAACCCTGCTGTAGAGGTTTCAAGCTTCAATCAGCAAAAACGTGGAATTTTTTCTTTGCCAGAAGAAACATCACGGGTACGTGTTTATTTTTTTTTCCCCGGGGGAGATCGTATCAACCCATTGGTTCTATAATGTTTGGAGAGGCTCATTCTAGCGGAAATCAAAAGTTCTAGTGCCCTTTTTAGGTGACCAAAAAAATTAGAGGCCAACTGGGATTCCTCCCACACTCTTTTTTTCCAAAGTCACCAAATCAAAATTTTGAACAGCCATTTTGTTCAGCATAGTTGAAAAATCTAATAACTATGTCTTTGAGGACGACTTAATCCCTCACAGTCCTTGGGAAAAGAACTGCAAGTTATGAATTTGTTCATTGTTTATATATACTATTGGTTATTGGAAAGTATACTGACATTTTTAGGGTTTTTTCTGTTGGGGGGTGGTGGTAGGATCTTTCCATGGAGGAATTTATCATGGGGGAAGAGAATTTCCGTGAAGCGGACGCAGGATTTTCCAGCATTATTTAAAATAACAATGATAAATTAAATTAAAAAAAGACTAGCTTTTTCAACTGAAAGTAAGGAGCGACATTAAAACGAACAGAAATTATTACATATATAAAGGGGTTCGGCACCTCCTCAATACCTCGCTCTTTACGCTAAAGTATTTTTAGTAATTTCAAAAGAGCTATTTAGTCCAATTAAACGGAACAAAATTCAAACTTTTTTTTAGCTGAAAGTAAGGAGTGACATTAAAACTTAAATTGAACTGAAATTGTTCCGTATATGAAAGGGGCTGTCCCCTCCACTCCGCTCTTTGCTCTAAATTTAGATTCTTTGTTACAGTTTTATCTTTTAAAACAGTATTAACTTTAGTGTAAAGAGTAGAGCGTTGAGGAGGGGACAGCCTCTTTCATATATGGAATAATATCTGTTCGGTTAAGTTTTAATGTCACTCACTTCAGTCAATGTCACTTTCAGTCAAAAAAAAGTTATTTTTTATTTGATTATATAAAACGGAGAGATACACTGGCCCTTATTTTACACCAAGACGCATAGAAATCCTGGCAAAAGCTTACCCCGCCCTCTCGTTAAAAACTTCTGACATTACGAATTACAATACCAACTTTTCAAACGCTTTATTGCGATTAGGTTAACTCCAGTACGCACCAACTTATCCGCCATATATGAGATTAAATTTTTTCAAAACAGTTTACTAATTACAGAACAAAGCGTAGTAGGTCTAAATATTGGACATTGTGAAGAATTCCTTCCCTTCTAACATATAAATACTACTTTGCCTTCTCCCATCTGAGATGGGAAATAATGTTGGGTTACTCTTACTTGAAATAATAAGGTAAAAAGTTCTTGGAACTTGGAACAAGACCATAAAAGGTGGTGAGGTAACAAGCCACCTGGACCTGGTGGCTTTTCACGATTCAACAACTTAATTTGAGTCCCAACATAAATCGAGGAAAACAAACTTCATTTTCATAGGAATCCAATCAACTCAGAATAATTTTTATATAACAATTCATGGTAACTCAATTCAGTTGACACTGGATTAAACCAAATTTCCAAAGTTAAGTGTTGATACCATTATTCTAGCAGCTTTTGGTCTAATAAATCAAATGATGGTAGGGTTAATCTATTAACTTATTAACGAATTAATTTTGGATTATTTCTAGTGTCTGTTTATTTATGTTTTATATATTGTTCCTTCGATATTGGCACCATCTTCATATATTTTCTTAGTTATTTGTTTAACTGTCTGGAATAGGTGGCCATATCACGGTCAGACGAGTTAATTCAAAATGGAAGGGGCCTACCATAGCCTATGTTAATACTTTGTTTCATCCAAACACCGCTTAAGAGAATGCTTTTTGTGTGTATACTTACAAACTTAATACCAGGAATCGCAGCAAAAGTCGCAACTTTCATACAGTGAAGTCTCTAGGGGAGGGGGCAACTGAGAAACTACTTTAGGCACCACAGCTGGAGGCGTCTGGGGTTGCCCACTTTGATCATAAATTTACTTTGATGTGGCTTTTTTTCTTACATTTGAATCGGGAAGGGGCGCCGTAATAGATTTTTCCTCAGGCATCATCAGACCTAGGAACGACTCTACTTTCATAGCATGGCATACTTCGGCATAATACATATTTATTTTAAGCTAATCAAATAATATACGGCTTACTTATTCCAAAACTGTTTCTTAAACCTTTTCGGAGTGCAATTCATATGGCCAAATATTTAAGGACGACAGGCACTTTTAGGTAAGAGTAATTATTGGTCAAAGTGTTATCCGATACTTTAACAAGAGTTTTCTTTTTAACTATTCAAGATCTGACATTATAGTCCAAATATGTCATGCACCTTGAATTATGAACATAAGCATAATTTCTGCTCTTCGAGCCGCGTTTACTTTTCGAGAGTGATAATAAATAAGATCCGGAACTATGGTAAAAGTCAGAATTAATATCATCAGATCAGGCAAAATGACTTTAGCAGAAGCTAGCATTTTATGCAAAATTTTAGAGACACAACCAAGATATTTTTTTTCTAAAAGTGGTGTATAAAGTTTACGATATGGTTTAGAAAGTCCGAACTATTGGCAGATTATATGGTTGAAAAAGCTTGTTCCCAATCGGTTCTAATGTCCGAGTTTTTTTCTTGAGAAGCTATTAGAGAGTATCATGAAAGACATATCTCTTGCACTTCAGCCTGTAATAACGATAGTTCATTCACAGAGACAGAGGTTCTACTTAAAACGAAATCACGCAACATGAATTAAAAACTTTTCCTTCTTTTTATAAGCTCAAAATTTCACTTCAAAAAACTGCTACAGCAGGACCATTCAACTTTTAAAAGGCTGGATAGAGTTCTTTGGCTGCTATTTCTGTCTTACACTTATGAGATAATTCGATTGTTTTTCAAAAATAAATCACTGACGCAAACCAATAAAGTTAAAATAAACCCCCAACACCCATGACAACGAAACACGAGCATGTTTTTACTTTATATTGCTATAGGCTAAAGTCTACATATTTTACTGGTTCTACTGTTCTACTATTCTACTATTATTCTAAATATTGTACTATTATTCTGCTATTCCATTCTACTTATCATTATTCTTATTCTACTATTATATTCTACTATTATATGTTTACTATTCTACTGTTATTCAGTCTACATATTCTACTGAGAGAGAAATTTGGTCATTCAGAGAGAAAAACAACATTCTTGAACAAATACCTCCAACTGGAATAGAGCCTAATAGATCTCGGGCAAAAACGAAATTATTTTCTTTCGTGAGACTACACATTTCGGGAAGGTGGCAAAGTCGATGTAAAAAAAGGTGCTTGTTATTTCAACGAAACAAACTCAAGAACTAAGCTCAGGTTAGACCTCAGAAAACGAGTTTCATAGTCACAAAGACAAGTAACAGGTGATAGAATGTATGGGAGTTGTATCATTTGGGCTTATGTATTAATTTCAGCGCATCCGCTACCCAAATTCCAGTACGTGAATCGGCCAAAACTTTTAAGCCTCGCTTAAGGCCGTGCTAAGTGAACTTGAAAACATCGAGCTTCAAAATTGAGGATAGGGAAGCCTTCTGTCTCTCAATTCTCTAGAGACCGTCGATCGTCAAAACCGGCCTTAAAAAAAGTAGTGGACGTATCCCACTTTATATATATATATATATATATATATATATATATATATATATATATATATATATATATATATATATATATATATATATATATATATATATATATATATAAATAAGTTGTCTGTGTGTGTGTGGGTCTGTCGGGTGACGTCATGTTTGTGTTTTGACTGACGTCATGAAATTAGTTGTCGTCATTTTTGTTATGACGGTGACGTCATTAAAGGTATTTAAGACATACGTTCACGGAGAAATCTATTAATGTTTAACTATAAAATGACTGATGAACTTACAATGGCAACAGCCGAGGAAGATGCTCAAAGAGTCTATGCCAAAAAACCTGCTGCTGATAGAGAAAGTAAGAAAAGAACGCGTGCCGAGGAATCAAAAGAACAGCAAGAAAACAGGCTTGAGGCTGATGGAGAAAGAAAGAACAGAAAGCGTGCCGAGGAACTACCAGAGCAACGCGAAACCAGACTTGCTGCTAAAAGAGAAAGTGAAAAAAGAAGGCGTGCCGAGGAACTACCAGAGCAACATGAAACCAGACTTGCTGCTAAAAGAGAAAGTGAAAAAAGAAGGCATGACGAGGAACTACCAGAGCAACATGAAACCAGACTTGCTGCTAAAAGAGAAAGTGAAAAAAGAAGGCGTGCCGAGGAATCACAAGAACAGCAAGAAATCAGGCTTGCTTCTGATAGAGAAAGTAAGAAAAGAAAGCGTGCCGAGGAATCAGAGCAACCTGAAAGTTATCGCCTGGCATTCAGGTACAGCCCAGTCGATGATTATAGCTTGAGTAGATGTGTTCAAATCAGGACTATGTCTAAAATTTGTCCCTATTGCAAGGCCTTGAAATTCAATGGAGAAACAATGGGAATGTGTTGCGCCTCAGGAAAAGTTAAACTTCCTCTATTGGCTGCACCACCAGAGCCATTGAAGACTTTCCTTACTGGAACTACGTCAGAATCTAAGCGTTTTTTATCACAAATCAGAAAATATAACTCATGTTTCCAAATGACGTCGTTTGGAGCCCAAATCGAAAATCCAGATCAATTTATGTCTACTTTCAAAGTAAAAGGGCAAATTCTCAGGCGAGAATCATAAATTTTAACAATTGTACTTCATCAGTGATAGAAATTCTGAATTGAATGCACGTTGCGAAATTTCTCCCAACGTTGAAAGGACAATCGTTTCCCAATTGCAACATCTTTTCCACGAAAATAATAATTTAGTGCGTCTGTTCAAAACAGCCATCGATTTGATGCCTACTGATACGCATAAAATTGTTATTTCCGCTGACAAAACGCCTCCTGGTTAACATGTGCGTAGATACAATGCTCCAACTATCGACGAAGTGGCAATCGTTATGGTCGGTGATCAGTTTTTACCTCGAGATAGTATTCTTCATAAGCGAAACGCTCAGTTGTTAACAACTGCTGAAACTCATCGATGCTACGATGCTCTACAATATCCTATCATTTTTTGGGATGGAGCCGATGGCTATCACTTTAATATTAAATTGATGAATCCAGCCACTAACAAAGAAATGAATAAGAAATGCAGTGCAATGCATTATTATTCCTATAGACTAATGATTCGGCAGGATGAAGAAAATTATATTTTAAAATGCCGTCAATTGTTTCACCAATACGTCGTTGATATGTATGCTAAAACTGAATCAGAATGTTTGCTATATATCCGCCTGAATCAGACCAAGCTCCGCTCTGAACAATACATTCATTTGCGAGATGCAGTTGTAAATGACGGTAATACCACAAACGTTGGAAGATTAACGATTTTACCTTCGTCATATGCTGGCAGTCCCCGTCATATGCAAGAATATGCTCAAGATGCTATTGCGTATGTTCGTCTCTATGGTCGTCCAGATTTATTTACTACATTTACATGTAATCAATCTTGGGACGAGATACAGCAGCTTTTACTTCAAGGACAATCGGCGGTTCATAGACATGACATTACGGCCCGTGTCTTCCGGCAAAAGTTGAAATCACTGATAAACTACATAGTAAAACTTGAAGTGTTTGGGTCAGTGCGATGCTGGATGTACTCAGTGGAATGGCAAAAACGAGGTTTGCCACACGCACATATACTAATCTGGCTACATAAAAAAAATTACTTCGAACGAAATTGATGATGTGATTTCCGCTGAAATACCTGATGAAAATGTCTATAAGGGGTTACATGATATTATTGTAAAAAATATGATACACGGACCTTGCGGTGCACTGAACGAAAATTCACCATGCATGGCCAAAGGAAGGTGCACAAAGCAATATCCTCGACTTTTAGTATCCAACACAATTACCGGCAATGATGGTTACCCACAACATAGAAGAAGATCTACTGAAGATGTCGGTAAAACATTCAATTCGGAAAAAAAATTTCCGATACATGAACGTAGTCCAGCTGTTGTTCACTTAGCGGTACATTTACAGAATGGTCAATCATTAGAATAATGAGGTATAGATCTGAATACACATTGTTTTTCCCATGGACAATTATATGGTGCATGTTCAAGAGTCGGTAAACCTGACAATCAATTTATATGCACAGACAATGGGACAGCCAAGAATGTTGTATATTCGCAAGTTTTACGTAGTTAAAAATATATATATATCTATCTATATTCACAGGTGGGACACAGGGACACAGCTACAATGGCGCGTAACTAATATGGCACGTAACGACTTCCGCGCGTTGGGGTGGTGCGAAACGCCACCCCAACAGCTAGTATATATATATATATATATATATATATATATATATATATATATATATATATATATATATATATATATATATATATATATATATATATATATATATATATATATATATATATATATATATACTTTTCACATTGTATGTGCGTCTTTTTTTAATTTGGATTCCACTCTTCGAAGTGTTTCTTCAAAATCAACTCATGCTTACGTGCGAAACTGCAACCCATATTTCCCCGTCTTGTTTTCTAAAGGGAACACAGGGCTCGTTCTATGTATGAAGGACCGACGAATTTGGTTTTAATACCGTGTCTTCAAGCTCTGTGTCTCGTTAGTCGTCCGTCTTATACTTGTTTTAAGAGCAACACGGACTACGAACAAGACGAGGGCTCAAAAATTTTCTCGGCCACCCTGATCCTTAAGATGTTCTGAGGAAGCTGCACAAATGTTTCATTAGCCTGCCATTCTAAATGTACCATATGTGCTTTAAAAACGGGAAAGAATTGAGGACGCGTAACAGGTACGATAGTTCCGAGGTTTTTGACCCACCTTTCCCCTCCCAACATTTGAAAATCGATGGATTTCTAAAAGTTCAGTATTTTCCAGTATGTTTTGCATAGTTCAGCAAAGTTTTTTTTTTTTTTTTCGTCTCCTACAGAGAAGAACCAATTCCTACACATGTAGCTATTGACAAACCATTAGTTGGAATGATCAATATCCTGAGACCTGAAATGGTCTTTATTGGCCCTGGTTTGTCTAACTTTTTATAAATACCTGTTTCTGGATGTTTTGAATAGAACTCTTTCCGGAATGCCATTTCCGATCGGAATAATTCAGGTACAAGTTTGTAGACCAAATCTTGGCGCGTCCGATCTGGCCTTAAAACAGAAAAGATATAAATTGCATAAAAATAAAAAGATCATAAAACTAAAATAAAGTACAGGAACAATTGAAATCGTAACAGAATCAAAATAGAGTGAAACTAGACGGGTAAAGACGTTACAAAACGATACATATTTTGTAGTAACTAAAACTGAGGGTTAGTTGGCAAAGATATATTTTTTAATACTTTCAGTTTTCACAACAGTTTGTGTTAGGACACCAGAAAAACGGCTTACATAGCTACAAGCTTGAATAAATTTCATTAGTAATATATTGTTGGTTTTCAGGTATTTAGCACAAATAAATTTCCACATTGATAAATTAAATTTTTCCAAGAAACTAACTGTGGCTCCGATAATCACCCTTCGGGAAAAAAGTATATATTTCTTTTACAGTATAGGATGGCAACAAACAGTAGGCTACTCTCAGACATGACAACTTACATGAGCCTATTTACTTTTTCAAAAAAACTTGAGATTTTTGCGAGTTTTACGATTTACGATTCAACAGTTTCTTATGTTTTATAATTCACCGACTTGTGGCTTTTCGTTTGCACTTGCCATTCACTCATGAAATACATTAGGCAATATAAAGAAGACTCGAATAAAAGTAGCTCAGGTGATGATAGTTGCCAATTCGTAAAAAAAAATGCTTAGATTGTTTGAAGATTTAAGCTTGGTTTGACAAACCACATTTCAAACAGGTTTAAGTTATTGCAAAGCTGAGATCAAATGAGATTAGCCCAAATCAAAAAGATGAGCTTCAAGATTATTAAATCTAAACTTCAATACAAATTAAAAACAAAAAAAATGAGTTCTTGTAAAGCTGCATATTCGCAATTTTTTCCAAGTTCTTAAAATAGATTTTACCTACGTATAAATATTAGGAGACGGTCTTTACGAAAACGACTAAAAGGGGAGAGTAAAAAATCAAAAAATCTTGTTGGATTCAGCCGATAGCTCCTCAGACAAGTCGTCAATCCACAAATTCAGACGTACGTCTTCGCTAAGTTGACTGAAAATTGTTGCTAACAAAGTAATTTGTGATTAGCTATGGTTAACAATACTGAAATAAAATCCAATTTTCTTTATCCCTCAATGTTTATGCTGTGTATATGCAGACAAAAAAAGGTCACTTTGGACCCTTGTACTTGCCCAGGAAAATATTTAATTATTCTTTCAGTTGAAATGTGTTTTGTTTTAACAATAGCTCAATTTTTCATCATTTCGTATAAGCTTGTCCCCCAAAATTTTGGCTTTTTAGCTTATATAATCGAGCATAAAATCAGTTTCCATGTTTCAATGAACAAAATATATTAATGAATATTAGATGTATAAAAACTGTCCGCACGTAATAAATAGCAATACGAGGAATGTTCAATTAAATCAAAAGACACTGCGTGCATCCTGGTTTTCAAAAGGGGGTGTTTTTAAAATCTCAGGCACGGCTAAAAACTTATAAATTCATGAAAAAAGGTAGCAGGAAGACTATAGGAGAAGTCTCAAAAATTATGGGGTTTTCAAAATTTTCATGATCAGACATTCTGATCGATCGCTCCCCCTTAGAAATCATGTTCATTACGTAGCAATTGCCAAGTGTGGCGTAGCTATACCAAGCGTTTTTTGGAGAGTATCCCAAGCGTAATAGTACCAACCATGGCGGAACTGCGCGGCACACATGGCGTTCCAAAACTTACACGAAGTATCAGGAAGTGCCCTCTCAAGACATTTCTTCCTGGGGCAAAATTCTACATCTTTTGTGAGCGATTATAACCATGTTTTTTATGACGGTTGTGTCGACTGTGTCGTAGCAACTCCAGATATCCACTACGAACTAAAATGAATAGAGACAAATCATAGGTAGCACCCGCCTAGGCAAAGGATGGTATAACTTCAATATGCTTTTTTTAATTATTTTTATTTCACAAGGCCATTGTGTATAGAGGTTGTCATAGAAACATCGCAGTGCCTCCATTCGATTAAATATTGGAAGTTCTAGTGAACTTTTAAGATTTAAAAGATAGTAAACGGAGACCATCCACTCCCAACGCCCTTCTTAGATGACTATCACCCCTCGACTGCCCAAAAGTCAAAATTTTCAGATAGCCATTTTATTCAAAATAGTCCAAATGTACAATAACTTTGCACATATAATAAACAAGAAGGGTGATCTACTTAATCAAAAAACACTGTCTGCATTCTGGTTTTCAAAAGCAGGTGTTTTTAAAATCTTAGGTACACCTAGAAGCTTATAAAATAATTAAAAAAGGTAGCAAGAAGACTATAGAAGAAGTTTTAGAAATGCGGGGACTTCAAAGTTTTGATGAGCAAACATTCCAATGGGTCGCTCTCTCTCAGAAATCCTGTACATTACGTTGAGCGTGCGAAGTGTAGCGTAGCTATAACAAGCGTTTTGGGGAGTATGTCAAGGGTAGAAAAACAGTGCTAACCGTGGCAGCACTGAACGGCACACACGACATTTTGAGATCTAACACCAGGTGGAAGGAAGTTAGTGCCCTCCCGAGACATTTCGTCCTGGGACACAATACTGTATCATTTATGAGCGATTACACCCATCTTTTTTTGTGATTAAATATAAAAAAAAAAATAAAAAAATTAACGGGAAGTAAGGAGCGACATTAAAACTTAAAACCAGCAGAAATTACTTCGTATATGAAAGGGCTGCTTCCTCCGCTCTTTACGCTAAAGTTTGACTCTTTCTCTTATTTCTACTTTTTAAAACAGTAAAACACCTTTAGCGTAAAGAGCGGGGCGTTGATGAGGAAGCAGTCCCTTTCATATACGAAGTAATTTCTGTTCGTTTTAAGTTTTAATGTCACTCCTGGGTCTGCTTCCCGTTAAAAAAAAAAAAAAAAACTTTTTTTTTATTTAATTTCTGAACGTTTTTGAATTAATGCATGTTTTGATTTTGTCTCTCCACAGATGAAATATTAAAACAAAATTTGCATATTTATTTTTTTTGGCTAACTGGGTTTCTCGTAGTTTTGATCGAGTTATTTTGAGAAAAAAAGAGTGGGGGAGGACGCCTAGTTGCCCTCTGATTTTTTGGTTACTTAAAAAGACAAATAGAACTTTTAATTTTCTACGAATATTTATTAGTAAAAGATATACGTAACTTACAAATTAGCTTACGTAACGAACTTCTGTATTCTCATGTTTTTATTACGTATATGAAGGGATTCACCCCCTCGTCAGTACCTCGCTCTTTACACTAAAGCTTAAATCTTGTCTCAATTTCTTAAGAATGACCCCTGGATCACAAAGCCGTAGAATAAATAGTTAAAATTACTAAAAATGCTTTAGCGTAAAGAGCGATGTATGAGGAGGAGGTGAGCCGATCATACACGTAATAATTTCTGTTCGTTTTAAGTTTTAATGCTTCTCCTTACTTTCAGTTGAAAAAACTTTTTCATATTTATTTTTTCATTCTTTTTTTTTAAATTGTGCTAGAAAATCCTGCTCTCCCTTCATGAAACTTTTCTTCCCCCATGACAAATTCCTCCAAGAAAAGTTTCCCCAACATATCCCCCTTTTCCCACCCCCACCCCCCAACCTAAAAATCCCCCAGAAAACGTCTGTGCTCTTCCAAATAACCATTACTATATGTAAGCACTGGTCAAAGTTTGTAATTTGTGGCCCCTCCCACGGGAACTGTGGGGGAGTAAGTTGTCCCCAAAAACATAGTTATAAGGTTTTTCGACTACGTTGAATAAAATGGCTATCTCAGAATTTTGATTCGTGGACTTTAGGAAAATAATTAGCGTGGGAGGGGGCCTAGGTGCCCTCCAATTTTTTTGTCACTTAAAAAGGGCACTATAACTTTTCATATCCGTCAGAATGAGTCCTCTCGCAAGAATTTCGGACCACTGGGTCGATACGATCACCCCTGGGAAAAAAAAAAATAAATAAACACGCATCCGTGATCTGCCTTCTGGCAAAAAAATACTAAATTCCACATTTTTGTAGATAGGAGCTTGAAACTTCTACAATAGGGTCCTCTGATATGCTGAATGTGATGGTGTGATTTTCGTTAAGATTCTATAGCTTTTAGGGGTTGTTTCCCCCTATTTTCTAAATTAAGGCAAATTTTCTCAGGCTCGTAACAGTTGATGGGTAAGATTAAACTTGATAAAATTTCTATATTTAAAATCAGCATTAAAACGCGATTCTTTTATTGTAGCTATTGGTATCAAAATTCCATGTTTTTAGAGTTTTGGTTACCATTGAGCCGGGTCGCTCCTTACTACAGTTCGTTACCACGAACTGTTTGACTATTAAACAGTTTGTGGTAACATGAACTATAGCCTAAATAAGTAGCGACACGGCTCAATAGTAACTAAAACGCTAAAAACCAGAATTTTGATATCAATATATATCCACTATTATACTGAATCAAACAGTTCGTGGTAACGAAGTGTAGTAAGGAGCGACCCGGCTCAATAGTAACCGAAACTCTAAAAAATAGAATTTTGATACCAATAGTTACATCAAAAACATTGCATTTTAATGCTGATTTTAAATATATAACTTTCATCAAGATTAGTCTTACCCATCAAAAGTTACGAGCCTGAGAAAATTTGCCTCATTTTAGAAAACAGGGAAAACACCCCCTGAAAGTCATACAATCTTAACGAAAATTACACCATCAGATTCAGCATATCAGAGAACCTTTTTGTAGAAATTTCAAGCTCATATCTACAAAAAGGTGGAATTTCGTATTTTTTGCCAGAAGAATGAATGAATGAATGACTGTATTTAAAGCCATTTTTCAGGCCGTATACATACATATATAACAACAAACAAACTAAATTATATAACAATCGACTTTCGAATAACAAGACCCTTCCGGACAAAATTTGCCACTGCTACTATATTTATTTTCGACGTCGACTTCAAAGTTCCAAGAAGGGGCTCACGACTATCCACCCCAAGAAAGCTCCCTCTTAGCTCATTTAGCCCCTGACACCTGAAAAGAAAATGGTCTAGCCCATCAAGATCACCGCAAATTGGACAAGTACACCGCATTTCCGGGTGACACCTATTTTTCCAAATACTGTGAAGAGGGAGACAGTTTGCTCGCACCTGCATCCAAGAACTCAGGGATTCTTTTGGAATCCCTAATTTAAAATATAACTCTTCACCATAATTTTCTTTGCCCTTATAGTAAGAACTTAAGCTTTCCAACTGGCTAAGGTCATTCCACCATTTCTGAATTTCTTGGTCTTCCAGCCTTATTTGGATCTCTGACAGAAAGGCTTTTTGATCTGAGATTGGGCCCTCTCCTCCATTCCATGCATACGATAGACCTGTGCTGTCCAGTAGTTTTTTGACATGGAAGGGCCATGACGATTTTTGTCCCAGGGTAAGTAATTCATCATACGCTGCTCTGATAAGTCTTGAGGAGGGACATTGGAGTATTTTCAGCCAAAACTTAATTAATTGGATCCGTCTATGTTTTCTCATTGAGAAAAGTCCCAAATCTCCCTTGATGAAAAGTGTGAGTTGTGGCGTGCAGACCTAGCATTCGTTTATAATATTGTAGCTGTAGATTTTCTAATGAATTTGCCACTTCTAGGCCCCATACTTCCCCTCCATAGTGGAGGGTTGGCCTTATTTTTGAGTTGAACACGTTTTTGTGCATCTTTAAGTCACCTATTCCCGTCAAACTACTGTTCCTGAACAGCGTTGCCATTGCTGCTTTTCCTCGATTTGCCATCTTCGAAATATGATTGCTCCATCTTCCGTTCGATGTTACATGGAATCCTAAATATATTGCCTGAGACACAACCTTCACAGCTTCACCATTCAAATTAAAACTTCCTTCATCTTTATTTCCTGTTGATTGTCTACGGCAAAAAATCATCACCTCTGTCTTTTTTGTGTTAATTTCCAGTTTCTTTTCCTCTAAATATTCAGCTGTTAAATCTAACAGAGTTTGTAGCTCCGAATTGGATCTGGCGAACAAGGCAATATCATCGGCAAATAATAGTAATGATAATACTTTATTTCCAAGGTGTTCAACTGGCGCCCACCTTTTGTCAAGGTATTTGGCAAGATCATTTATAAAAATAGCAAAAAGTTTCGGTGATAGGGTACTACCCTGTTTTACACCTTTTACATTAAAAAAAAACTCTAGATATACCACTTCCTGATATCTTTACCACATATCTGGTCAAACAATACATCGAGAGAAGAACCCTTAAAAAGGGTGACGGAATTCCTGTTCCTAAAAGCATTATAAACAGAATTATACGGTCAACATTGTCAAATGCTCTACTTAAATCAAGAAAAGACACGTACAACTTTCCGTTTCCCTTGCAATACTTACTAATCAATGTATTTAGAACAAACATTCGATCAGATGGTGAGTATCCTTTACGAAATAAATAAAAAAAACAAGTTTTTTTCAACTGAAAGTAAGGAGCGATATTAAAACTTAAAACGAACAGAAATTACTTCGTATATGAAAGGGGCTGCTTCCTCATCAGCGCCCCGCTCTTTACGCTAAAGTTTGACTCTTTCTCTCAACTCTTCTTTTTAAAACAGTAATAAACTTTAGCGTAAAGAGCGCGGCGTTGATGAGGAAGCAGCCCCTTTCATATACGAAGTAATTTCTGTTCGATTTAAGTTTTAATGTCGCTCCTTACTTTCAGTTGAAAAAACTTGTTTTTTTTATTTAATTTCTGAACGTTTTTGAATCAATGCATGTTTTAATTTTGGCTCTCCGCAGAGAAATAATTATAACAAAATTTGCATATTTTTTTTGGGGGGGGGGGGCGAAATGGCTTTCTCATAATTTTGATCAATGATTTTGAGAAAAAAGAGCGGGGGAGGAAGCCTAGTTGCCCTCCAATTTTTTGGTTAATAAAAAAGGCAACTAGAACTTTTAATTTTTTACGAATCTTTTTATTAGTAAAAGATATACGTAACTTATAAACAAGCTTACGTAAAGAATTTTTTATTCTCATGTTTTTATTACACATATGAGAGGGTTCGCCCCCTTGTCAGTACCTCACTCTTTACACTAAATCTTAAATTTTGGCCCAATTCATTAAGAATGACCCCTGAATCACAAAAGCCGTAGAATAAATAGTTGACATTACTAAAAATACTTTAGCGTAAAGAGCGAGGTATTAGGAGGAGGTGAGCCCCTCATATGGGTAATAATTTCTGTTCGTTTTAAGTTTTAATGCTGCTCCTTACTTCCAGCTGAAAAAACCTTTTTCATATTTATTTTTTCATTGTTTTTTTAAAATAATGCTAGTAAATCCTGCACTCCCTTCATGGAAATTTTCTTCCCTCATGACAAATTCCTCGATGGAAAGTTCCCCCAGTATATCCCCCTCTTTTCAACCCCTCCCCCTAACCAAAAATCCTCCTGAAAACACCTGTACACTTCCCAATAACCATTACTATATGTAAGCACTGGTCAAAGTTTGTAACTTGTAGCCCCTCCCAAGGGGACTGTGGAGGAGTAAGTCGTCCCCAAAGACATAGTTATAAGATTTTTCGACTATGCTGAATAAAATGGCTATCTCAGAATTTTGATCCGTTGAATTTGGGAAAATAATTAGCGTGGAAGGGGGCCTAGGTGCCCTCCAATTTTTTTGTTCACTTAAAAAGGGCACTAGAACTTTTCATTTCCGTTAGAATGAGCCCTCTCGCAACATTCTAGGACAACTGGGTCGATACGATCACCCCTGGAAAAAAAAAAATAATAAAAAAATAAATAAACACGCATCCGTGATCTGCCTTCTGGCAAAAAATACAAAATTCCACATTTTTGTAGATAGGAGCTTGAAACTTTTACAGTAGGGTTCTCTGATACGCTGAATCTGATGGTGTAATTTTCGTTAAGATTCTATGACTTTTAAGGGCTGTTTCCCCCTATTTTCTAAAATCACACAAATTTTCTCAGGCTCGTAACTTTTGGTGCGTAAGACTAAACTTGATGAAACTTGTATATTTAAAATCAGCATTAAAATGCGATTCTTTTGATGTAGTTATTGGTATCAAAATTCCATTTTTTAGAGTTTTGGTTTCTATTGAGCCGGGTCGCTCCTTACTACAGTTCGTTACCACGAACTGTTTGAACCGGCTTGCTCTTCTCTCAGAATTTGCCTCTCATCCAGCCATAATTCCAGCCTTTTGTATAAGATTTTGTCCAAAATTTTTCCAAGACAGTTTCCTAAGCTGATTGGTCGGTAATTCTCGCACAAACTTGCATCACCTTTCTTAAATAGGGGGATAACTACAGATATCTTCCAAGGATCAGGCCACTTTTTTTCTTTCATAACCAAGTTATACAACCCCAGAAGCAGATGTAATAAAATTACTTGTAGTACATTCAAAGCCTTTGCTGGAATTCCATCTGGTCCTGGCGCAGACCCACCTCTAGTTTGTTTTATGGCATCTTCTACTTCTTCCCGCTGACAAATCACGGATGCGTGTTTATTTGTTTTTTCCCCAAGGGTAATCTTACCGACCCAGTGGTCCTAGAATGTCACAAGAGGGCTCATTCTAACGGAAATTAAAAGTTCTAGTTCTCTTTTTAAGTGACCAAAAAATTGGAGGGCCCCTAGGCCCCCTCCCACGCTCATTTTTCTCCAAAGTCACCGAATTAAAATTCTGAGATTCTGAATTCTGAGCCATTCTAGAATTCTGAGCCATTTTATTCACCATAGTCAAAAAACCTAATAACTATGTCTTTGGGGACGACTTACTCCCCCGCAGTACCCGTGGGAGGGGTTGTAAGTTACAAACTTTGACCAGTGTTTACATATAGTAATGGTTACTGGGAAGTGAACGGACATTTTCAGGGGGATTTTTGGTTTGTGAGGGAGAGTTGAGCTGGGGGGGTTACGTGGGAGGATATTTTCAATCCTCTGACTGCACAATCTTTTACGTAGAAGCTCTGCATCAAATCCAAACTCGATATCGTTTCGATGATAATATTTACAAATATGCAGAAATGGTTGACCTCGTATCAGGCAGTCACTATGGCCTGGTTCTCTCCAACCCTCTGTTCGAAAATGTGGGAAAGTATCCTGGGATGGAAGCAAATTCAACAGGAGTTAAGGAAGCAAAGTCTCATCAATGTTGAAAATATAGAAGTGGCTTCTTGCTGGCGTTTGGTTTTCTCAAAGAAAAACCTCCAGAACCAAGGCATCCGCACATTAAAAATTGGCGGTAACATTTGTGCTTTCTCTTTTTTTCAAGCGTTGTCGTCGAAAGGTTTTATAGTTCAGCAAAAATCATAAAGACGTACAGACGGAACAAGCTGAAAACGGAAACATTACGGGGAATTCTGAAAATATAATATGGAGTAAAGTAGGCCCAATAAATTTCCCCATGAATTCATGGATATAAGCAGCTACTGCTGCACATGAAAAGAGTCAAGGCTTCAGCTACCATCAGAAATAAGGATGAAGGTGTAAAATCTGATTCTGACTAAAAATAGATTCTTCTTTATTTATTTTTTTAATCAATATAGCAGGATGCTGAGGCAATTAATGGATTGTTCACATCGATACGATAAGCATTGTAGCCATATAACCCAAATTACCGAAAATAACTATATAAAATGAATATTGATTTTTTTGGCCAATATATCCACTGAAGTGGATATCAACTATTAAAAACCAATTAAAAAAAATTAACTTTCGTCCCAACCCGAACCAGAGCAAGTGGTCCCATCCACAAACCCACCACTATGTCAGGGGGTGCCCCCCGCACCCCTGAATCTGCCACTGACTGTCGGCCCGTTTGTCATTTCCTAGTGTCAGGCAAGTAGGGGACACTTTCAGAAGGGGGTCATAAAAAAAATTTCATTGGATAATTTGAATAAGAGGCACTCTGTAGTTTGGGGACAACTACAAAATTGTTTGACTTGGTTCTTTTATTTACTATTTGTTTCTTTTCTCTTTTCTGTGGTATAACTTACTTACTTAGACTTAGATCCCCCTACGCCTGGGGGCACATAGGGCAGCGAAGGTTGACCTCTAACTTGACCTATCTTGCGTTAAAGACCAAAGTTCATTCAAAGTGGTTTGGAGTGGTTCAAAGTGGTTGTGGCTTAAGTTTACCGTAAAATCCAGTTTGTAGGAGATTGTATTCACAAAATTGTACCAAGTCAACGGCACTCTGTACAAATGATTGCCATGATTTTACTATCTCACACCATACCTCACACCTTACACCAAATGTCATACCTCACACCAAATTAATTTTCAACGAAGATACGACCTTTTGATACGCAAGTATTAATGAGTTATTTGGCAGCCTTCTAGCTACACTTGCTATTAGATACCTTTTTCTACACATAAAAGTCATTTAAAAGGACAGCAGGGCCACTGTGGCTAATTATTTGGCCTAATTTGCATAGGACAACTCCACTGGATGTGTTTTGTTATTAATTATGTGTATTAATTATTAATTAATTATACTGTATCTTTTATGAGCGATTACACCCATCTTTTTTGTGACTATTAAACAGTTTGTGGTAACATGAACTATAGCCTAAATAAGGAGCGACACGGCTCAATAGTAACTAAAACACTAAAAACCAGAATGTTGATATCAATATGTATGCCAGAAGAATCCGTATATTTTGCTGAATAGGCTGAATAATATATAGAATTCAAATATAGAATATTTAGCAAGTTTAGTGTGACCATCAAGGGCTACGGGCCAGAGAAAACTTGTCCGGAGGAAATTTCTCGACAGAAGCATTTTATGCAGAATAAACTTTCTATGGAGGAATTTTTCGTGGGAGATTTTCCATGGAAGGGGACGGATTCCATCGAATCTTTGAAAAAAGATCAGAAATTAAATAAAACCAAGTCCCTTTTCAAATCAATGTATGCTAAGAAGCATTTTCTAGTGAAAATCAAACAATCAGATTAAATGTATTAGAAATCACTTCTGTAGGAGTTCTAAGCCCCTATCTACAAAAATGTTGAATTTTGTATTTCTTGCAAGAAGAAAGAAAGATACGTATTATTTTTTTTTTTTTCTCAGGAGTGAGTGTCTCGAACCAATAGTCTTAGAATGTCACAAGAGGGCTTATCCAAACGTGAATTAAAAGTTCCACCGTACTTTTAAGTGATTAAAATATTGGAGGGCAACTAGGCCACCCCAACCCCTTTGTCCCCAAGAATCGTCTGATCAAAATGTTGAGATGGCAATTTCGCTCAGTATAGTTAAAAGGCACAATAAATATGTCTTCGGAGATGACAAGACCCTCCAGAAGTACTGAAAGGCCGCAAGTTATGGAATTTGCTCATTATTTACATACAGTTTTCGTCATTGGGAAGTGTATCGAAATTTTTCTGGGGGAGGATTTTCTGGAGATGGATTTTCAATAAGGGGAATTTCTCATTGGGATGGCAGTTTCCCAGAGTTAAATTTCTATGGGAAATTGATCCCTCCTGTATAAAGAATCTTAAAGAATATGTATGAAGAATCTTGCGTGGAATAAACTTTCTATGGAGGAATTTTTTGTGGGGGGATTTTCCAAGGAGGGCGTGGATTCACTGGAATCTTTGAAAAACGATGAGAAATCCTTGGCTCCTGGAAGTCACAGACGCTATTATAGCCTAGTGACACTATTATAGTCATTGGAGCAAAAAAAAAGCAAATTAAAGATAAAACAGGCTTTAGACACAGGAAAGAGGACTTTAGGCTCAAATTCTCCCTTACCTGATTTTTATTTTGCATTCCAATACTCTGTGATTCCTCTCTCTTAAAATTTCTCTTTCCAAAAACATTCATCTAACCTAAATAAAACTGAATTACATACTACCTCTAAAGATAGTAACAAAATCTACATACGGAATCACTATGCCAAAATACGAGAATTTTATCGAAGCCAATACACATCATTCTTTTTTTACATTTACTCAGACTGAGAACTTCTCTGGAATTTCCTGCGCGGCTTCACAGAGAAATTAAGGGTGTCATTTTTATTGGCTCAAATTACAACGTCATCTGATTTCTGACCAATCATCGTTTGGGTTTTAATAAGATGTAAAATGATTGGTTGGCAAATTTCAGCGGACCAAAGAAATGCTAATATAGAAAAATTAACGATTGCCAGCTGTTTCAGAATTAAATAAAAAACAGGTTTTTTAACTGAAAGTAAGGAGCGACATTAAAACTTAAAACGAACATAAATTACTCCTTGCATGAAAGGGGCTGTTCCTTCCTCAACGTCCTGCTCTTTACGCTAAAGTCTGACTCTTTCTCTCAATTCTACTTTGTAAAACGGAAAATGACTTTAGCGTTGAGAGCGAGACGTTGAGGAGGGAACAGCCCCTTTCATGCACGGAGTAATTTCTGTTCGTTTTAAATTTTAAACAGAGTAATCCCCCTGACCAGAGAAATATCCTCTGGACAATTCAATCCTGGTGAAACTTTAGTCCGAGGCAATTACCCTAGTACTGAGGGGGTATATTTATATGTGTCTCTAGGTTTCATTAAATAAAAATAAAAAACAAGTTTTTTCAACTAAAAGTAAGGACCAACATTAAAATTTAAAACGAAAAGAAACTATTACGCATATGAGGAGTTTGCCCCCTCCTAAACAGCTCTTCATGCTACCCTTTTTGGCCCTTTAAAAAAAGTTACTTATTGTTCTAACTAGATGACCATTGTGTTTCAGGAGTTGTTTTTGGAGAACTGGTACAAAGCTTAAACTTCAGCGTAAATATTGGGGTGATAAGGATGGGGAAACCCCCCTCATATACGTAATAATTTCTGTGAGTTTCAAGTTTTAATATTGCTCCTTACTTTCAGTTGAAAACATGTTTTTATTCAATTCCTGATTGTTTTTTAAATAGCCCCAGGATACCTGCCTCCGCCTCAACAGAATAATCCCCCTCACCAGAAAAATATCCTCTGGACAATTCAATCCTAGTGAAACTTTACCCTCGGGCAATTACCCTTATACTGAGGGGTTATAGACAGATAGATAGATAGATACGTGTATTTCAAAAGCCCATGGGCCATATACACACAAAAATATAAATAAATAACAAACAAGCAAGGAAATTAAACAACAGCACGAATTACAAACATGCACAAAAACAGAATACAACGTGAAAATGACTAATCTAACAACAAAAGAAGTTAATCATAGAGATATACATTTATTAAGAAAAGAAAACAAACACTATTAGCCCTTCGCCTACCAGAAAGGCAATTAGCTTGTAAGGGCAAGCGAGGTTATCACCCTCAGCTAATTAAAACCACGTTCATATCACGCTACTCAATACAAAAGAAACTCAACTGAGGAAGGAAGAAATGAAAAAAAGAGAAAGAGGAAAAGGACAAGAGAAGACAGAGAAAAAATTAGGCCTAACAAAAAAATTAACAGCAAATAAATCAGGGAAATGCCATGAATAGAATGATAACCTGGAACTGGCCTTACATCAAAATTACTCACGAGATAAAACAAATTTCTTTACCCGTGACTTGAAAGCCGGAAGACTAGGCACATTTTTAACACCCTTGGGCAAAATATTCCAAACATAGGGACCATAATGGCGAATCACAAAAGATGCGTGAGTAGTACTCCTAAACTCATGAGTTAAGTTATCAGCTTTTCTTGTATTACGATCATGACGGTCTCTTTTAAAAATAAAAAGATTTTCAAAAGCAGGGGTGAGCAGGCGATTCAAATATTTATTACATAAAAAAACTAGTTTTTTTTTAACTGAAAGTAAGGAGCGAGATTAAAACTTAAAACGAACAGAAATTACTCCGTATATGAAACGGGTTGTCCCCTCCGCAATCCCTCGCTCTTTACGCTAAAGCTTATAATTGTTTTAAAAAGCAGAATTTTGGCAAATAGTCAAACTTTAGCGTAAAGAGCGAGGGATTGTGGAGGGGACAACCCATTTCATATACGGAGGAATTTCTGTTCGTTTTAAGTTTTAATGTCACTCCTTACTTTCAGTTTAAAAAAACAGTTTTCTTATGTAATTTCTGAACGTTTTTAAATTAATGCATGTTTGATTTTGGCTCTCCACACAAAAATTATCAAAATAAAATTTGCATATTAATTCCTTTTTTGGCTAAATGGCTTTCTCTTAGTTTTGATCAGACAATTTTGAGGAATAAGGGATGGGGAAGGAGGCCTAGTTACCCTGCAATTTTTCGGGTACATAAAAAGTCAACTATAAATTTTAATTTTTAACGAATGTTTTTATTAGTAAAAAATATACGTAACTTAAGAATTAGCTTACGTAACAAACTTTTATATTTTTAAATTTTTATTATGTTTATGAGGGGGTGTGTAGCCTCGTTAATACCTCACTCTTTGCACTAAATCGTAAGTTTTGTCCCAATTCTTTAAGAATGACCCCTGAATCCGAAAGGCCGTAGAATAAATAGTTGAAATTACTAAAAATACTATAGCATAAAGAGCAAGGTATTTATCTCCTCCTAAATACCTCGCTCTTTATGCTAAAGTATTTTTAGAACTCCTCATATGCGTAATAATCTCTGTTCGTTTTAAGTTTCAATGCTACTCCTTACTTTCAATTGAAAAAACTTTTCCATGTTTATTTTTTCATTGTTTTTTTTTATAGTAATTTTAGAAAATCCTGCGCCCTTTTCATTGAATTTCTGTTCCCCTATGACATATTTCTCCAAGGAAAGATCCTCCCACATAGCTCCCTCCCCTCAACCCCACCCCCAAAACAAAACAAAAAAATCCCCTGAAAACGCTGTACACTTCCCAATAACCATAATTGTATGTTAACACTGGCCGAAGTTTGTAACTTGCAGCCCGTCCCCCAGGGACTGTAGGGGAGTAAGTCATTCTCGAAGACATAGTTATTCTGGTTTTCGACTATGCGGAACAAAATGGCTATCTCAAAATTTTTATCTGTTGACTTTGGAGAAAAAATGAGCGTGGGAGGGGGCCTAGGTACCCTCCAATTTTTTGGTCACTTAAAAAGGGCACTAGAACTTTCCATTTCCGTTAGAATGAGCCCTCTTGCGACATTCTAGGACCACTTGGTCGATACGATGACCCCTGGAAAAAAAAAAACAAATAAACACGCACCCGTGATTTGTCTTCTGGCAAAAAATACGAAATTCCACATTTTTGTAGATAGGAGCTTGAAATTTCTGCGAAAGGGTTCTCTGATACGCTGAATCTGATGATGTGATTTTCGTTAAGATTCTATGACTTTTAGGGGCTGTTTTCCCCTATCTTTTTAAATAAGGGTAATATTCTCAGGCTCGTAACTTTTGATGGGTGAGACTAAACTTGATTAAACTTACATATTTAAAATCAGCATCAAAATGCGATTCTTTTGAAGTAGCTATTGGTATCAAAATTGCATTTTTTAGAGTTTGGGTTGCTATTGAGCCGTTTCGCTCCTTACTACAGTTCGTTACCACGAACTGTTTGATACGAGAAAATCGCAACTTGGTAATCCCGAAATCGGGATTCATCCATTAACTTATTCTTTTTAAAATGCTCATGAGCAGGAACCTCATCGGAACCATAAATTCCAATAATAATTTTACAGCTCTATTCTGAAGTTTGTGTACTCTTTTGAAACATGTTACAAAATTACTTGCCTATATAGAGCATCCGTAGCTAATATATGGACAAAATATAGAAAAATAATCATTTTTAGAATCTTTTTTGGGACTAGATTTTTAATTCTTCGCATCACCCCGGCCTCTGCTTAATTTTTCATCTATAGCATTTGAATGGTTTTTCCACGACAGGTTTTCATCAATTAAAAACCCCAAATATTTCATTGCTGCTATAAAACTTTTTCTTCTTATTAAGGATTTATGTATATACACTCCACTCGAAATATTGTGGTTGGGGTACTATTTTGTAGAATACCCGGAAGTATCAAATTAATCCCATGCAAATAAATTTCCCGTACATCCAAGAGCACCGGGCATTTCCGGAGAAAATGATCCAAGTCTTCATCCTCATTCTTACAAAGGGGACAAACATACCGCCTATCAGGACCAACTATCTTTTTTTTTGTCGAACTTTTTTTGCCTGTTCTGGATTAGAAGACAATTCGCCCAAAACTGAATCCAGCAACGTAGAATCATGGCTGGTAAATTAAATTTAAAATAAACCTCCTCACCAAAACTAAGTTTTGCCTGATTATAATGTTGTAGTGGCGATGTGTAGTCCATATGATGTTAAGGTGGATTTATGGAATCTTGGGGTCATTTTTCATGAATGCCTAACAGGAAATGCTACATTTAGTGCCTCAAGACTCCTTATGAATGAAAATTTAGTGCCAGAGTAAGTTACAATAATAAATCTGTTTCTCCTGTTTGAGGATTTTACCTGGGTAAAAAAAAACTAAGAAAAGGTAAACAACTAAAAAAACTAAAAAGAAAAATGAAAAAAAATCAAGTTAAAAATCAAGGGATTACAAGAATTCAAAAACCTTTATTAAGAAAACCAAAACTTTGAAGACTAGTACATATCATTGTTAGAAATTAGACTTGCTTTAATGATCAAATATCTTTGAAAAAACTGCAATAGAACACAAGAGACAATGAGAATCCATATATAGAAGCCTGTCGCGTGCCATGCTGGGGCCCAGCGGCGAAGTTACCGGGTCCCAGCTAGTATATATATGGACATATATATATATATATATATATATATATATATATATATATATATATATATATATATATATATATATATATATATATATATATATAAGGCAAAAATACAATCTTGTATACAATGAGACAGAAAAAAAACAGTAAGAAGAAACGATTTTGGAAGGATTGAGGAGAGAATGAATGAAATTAATAGTCATATTCAAATACTTTCAACTGTTAAATGGAAGAATGTATAGCACTGATTGAGTTATATAACATAGAGTCTTCCTTACAAGAAAAATATGAAGAGCTCTATAAAATAAAATCAAAAGAAAAGGGGATACACAGTAATTATGTGTCAATTAGTCTTCAAAATATAACGAGTAACTCTTTAGAAATGGTAACAGATAAGAGGTTGGTAAGTTAATAAGAAAGAGGAAAATGGGAAAAGATTAGGAGAGGAAAGTAGAAATGGTTTTTTGAAGGTAAAGATAATTTTCATTCCGATTGGTTTTAATAAATATTGTAAAATGAAAATAAAAATGTTTCAAAAAGGGGTTTCTAATTTAAGCAAAGCGTCTGAAAACACCGATTTGTAGTCAAAAATGCTGGTTTTCGTATGACTAGGGCAAAATTCTCCTTTGGAAGCTTAGGTTCTGAATTTCAGCTTTTGATCATCGCTGGGCAATCAAATATGTGGCCAGTTGTTCCATCTAAGAATTAATAGAGTGCATACGTACAAGAAAAGACATACGATTGGACATGTGCTAACTTTGCAAATTCAAATACATGGCTTTCAATGACTGGCTTTCAAAACTGGAGCCTTTCACTTACGAACTTCTTATAACGCCAGGCTCAAAAGAGTTCAGAAAACAGCTCTAATGAGAGTTTCGAAGCAGACAGAAATGTTGTATGAAGAGCTGCTGACAAAGTTTAAAATGCAAACTCTGGAAAAAAGAAGAGAGAAACTCTCCATGGATTTTTGAAGAAAATCTCTGATCCATCCAATCCACAAAACCCTTTTCCCCCCTCAATGCACAACAAAACGACTCCCACGCAGGGTAGCAGTGTCTCTTGACAAACTTCAGCCGGTACACTGTGCCCACCAGCGGCTAGCAAAGAGTTTTATGCCTAGTTTCGTAAAAATGTATAACGAAAATCAGGAGGATAGATAAGTGTTTTGTTTTCTTTTTTTTCGTTTTTTTGCGTCGCTTTTTAGTGTGACTGTACCAAGGAAATTTGGCAGTGCCATGAAAGTTTTGGTGAAAATAAAATTTTATCTATCTATCATATAACGAGGAAACACCTATATCCCTAATTGTTAAGATTAAACACAGCTTTCGACGGAATAAAAACGCCTTTAAATGACATTATTCAACAAGAAATTAAATCCATCATGTCACAAAGGTCGTAGTTCAAGTAAATCTGAGCTACTCACTTTTGTAAAGGGAAAAACTAAAAAAAAATTTCTGATGACAAGAGACTGAAATGAGAATTTCAAAATTGATATTAAATTTGGAAAGAGCCAAAGAAAATCAAGCAACATTTTAGCTTTAAGATTCCAAATCAAAACTTGCGAAGGGAAACTTACTGGACGTAACAGAATATCTAATAATATTAGAGTTTATGAAATTCACCACTTAAAACTAGTCAATCAGTGAATTTCTGTAGGAATTTTGGTATTATTTTAAGATGTGCAAGAAAACGAAACACTTTAAAACATGCCTTTAAAACATGCGCTTAAAAAAATCATGCCCCAAATTCAAGGATGAAATATGGTTGTTCTGGGGCATAGTCCTACAATCAACATGGAAAGAATATCTGTAGATGACAACACACGTTTTGAAGCAAAACAAAGAAACTTACAAATTTCAATAGAACAATACAAAAATAATTATATGTAAAAAAAAACCTAACTTAAATTAAGCCATTGAATCTCGAAAATTACGTTAGACACTAGCCACCAAAATTTCACTTCAAAGCAAACCACTTGGCAAACAATACAGGTGGAAACAGTTAAAGTATTGAGATTTGCAGTGTAAAATCAAAGACCTGATAGCACTGGAAATGATACTACAGAAAAGCTCCGAAAATTCAACTTTCTGGAATATTAGGACTTTCATTTAACAAACCCTCCTTCACAACCCACTTGTTTCTCAATGTATTCAGGCACAGTGAAATGAATTTTAATGTAATGAATGTAATAAAAATGAGGCTTGGTACATGAAACGATTTTGTTCTAAGGATACAGCCTTGAAGTACAGCGTCACCAACGTCCAGTGATTGGCCACCCACATGAAAGAGTAGCTTAATTTTAACATTTACTTAGAACATTTAACGACATCTACTCTAATCTATCTCAGCCATGAAGATAGCATTCATGTTTCTTTTCTCCAGAAACACACACTCGCTATTCATTACATTGTATATTAAATATCTGGCAACTGAAAGTCTTACGATTTATGATATGTAGCCTTTTCATATTGCGAACGAAGGCTCGAAAATCCAGAAGCAATGTATGACTAGTAAAGACAATAATTAATATCACATATAAAATATTTCTGGGGCATGAAAAAAAAGTTGATAAAGCAGACAGAAGACTGTTAACATTCACTGAAATTCAAGTTCTTTCGAGAAGTTGAGGATAGTGCTCAACAGCAATTAGCAGAATTTTATCCATGTAGGATTGAAGCTGGGTGTTGACTTCTTGCTGCTCAGAAAGGGCATTTTTCAACTAAAAATAAACAAAAAATCAGATAATGTTTAATGCTCAACAGAAAGAAAAAAAAATCGCGTTACTATGAGGGCTAACCAAACTATAAATGTGCTCCCTCGGTCCCTTTTTCTGACTACATTAATCTGGCCCCCACTATGAATCCCACCACATCCCCTGTACTCATTTGTAAGTTAAATAAAGTTAAGTGCAAAAATGGTACATTTGCAGGTCGTTTTAAGTTTCCCACACTTTCGTTAAGCAACGCTGAAAATCTTAATTTTGAAAAACTTAATGAATTAGACTCCTTTTCTAAAATATATAGATCAGACATAATCGCTATTACTGAAGTACACGCTCAAAATACACACATGTTAAAAATGAATAATTTCACCCAGTTTAATAAACTCAGACCCGAAACCCACCCTCTGGGTAAGAAAGGGGGTGGAATTCTTTTCTTTGTCCGTAATGATTTTTATCCTTCAGAAATATTAGTTCCTTGTCTTACTCCCTTTGATGAAATTGTGTGGGTTTGTGTTCGATCTAAGGTCTTACCACGTCCTTTCAATTTGATTGTCCAGTGTTGTTTTTACTACTCTCCTGGGCAGAGAGCGGCTGAAAATGCTGGAATTTTCCTCTTTGGTGATGCAAATGAATTAAAACTTGAGTCTATATGTAATACTTTTAGTCTAAAACAAATTGTAAAAGTCCCTACTACAAAAGGCAATTCTACTCTTGATTTAATATGCACCAATAAGTCAAATTTCTACAAACCCGTCACCATTCTTCCCCCTCTCGGAGGTAGTTACCACTTTAGCCTACTCCTATCTCCACTAGCTACAGTTAAACATTCCTCTACTATTACTGAAGCCGTCTTTAGACCTCTAATTGACTCAGGACTCTACAATTTTGGCTCTTGGATCACTAGTGAAAATTGGTCCCCTGTGTACCAAACAAATGATGTCGACTTTAAGGCTTTGTCCCTCCAAAATTTATTGAGGAGTAATTATGAAGCCCATTTTCCGGTGAAAAAAAAAAATTAAAATATGCTCTACCGATGAACCTCACATTACTGCGACTTTTAAAAAACTAATAAGGAAAAAAATCAATTTGTTCAAGCAAGGACATATCACACAAGCTAATGATCTAAGAAAGTTCCTGAACAGAAAATTGAGAAAGGCAGCTTCTGAGTATTACAATAGTAAGGTTAAGCATTTGTATTTTAAAAAGCCCAAGCAATGGTACAGGAAAATTAAAGAGATTTGCGGAAAAAACCCTGTTGAAGCTAATTTTCCTCTCCCTGAGCCCCCTTACAAGATAGCCAACGATTTGAACCTGCATCTTCCGTCCATAGTACAAAGTCTCCCCCCTTCCACTGGCTCAGGTCAAACTATTCCTCCATCCACCTCTTTCCCCCCAATTTCTCCCTCTGATGTTATGAATAAAATCCGAAAGCTCAAAAAATCAAGTACTTGCCCATTTGACATCCCAATTCACTGGATTAAAGCCTTTTCAGACACAATTGCTGGACCTTTATCTGATATTTTTAACCAAATTACAAAATCTGGTAAATTCCCAAGTTGTTGGAAACTATGTTTTATAACACCCATCCCAAAGAAATCTTCCAGTCTGATTATAACCAACATGCGTCCTATTACACTCACTCCAGTTTTTTCTAAGCTTTACGAAGGGTTCCTTTGTGACTGGCTTAAAATTAAAATTATACCACTAAGTGGAATAGAGAAACCAAATGTTTGGCTAAACCTGGTTTTAGTCGATTTCCAAATAGTGTATGATTTAGTTGACCACACTATCCTAATTCGTTTACTACATGATAATTTTGAAATTGACCCACTTTTAGTAAATATTGTTATTTACATGTTCCTTATGTTCCTTTCAGGCAGATCACAAGTTGTAAAATACAAAAATACCTTCTCTAACCCCTCCCTAGGTACTGTGGAATACCTCAAGGAACCTTATTGGAACCACTATTATTTCTTGTCATGATTAACGAAATTGGCAAGGAATTCCTCCAAAGATGGAAATATGTGGATGACTTGTCGATCCTTGAAGTGCGTCATAGGAATATTAAAAGTGACCCCATTGAAATCCTAACCCAATGTTCGGATGAATCTAAGAATCTAAATATGACAGTAAATCCCACTAAATCACAGATAATGACGATCAGCTTCTTGAAATCTACTCCTGCTTTTTGCGACCCGATCCCAAGCGAAATGCTAGTGAAACATGTTAAGCTTCTTGGTGTCACAATTTCTAATGATCTTAAGTGGGACACATATGTTTCCAACATTGTTAAACAAGCAAATTTTTCAATATCCATTTTTAAGCTGCTAAACAAATTTAATTGTCCTAAGATACATTCCCTCCGTGTTTACTTATCCTTTATCAGGCCCTTATTGGAATATGCATGTCCGGTCTGGCATTCGCAACTTTCAAATGAACTTAGTGACAAAATCGAGTAAGTCCAAAAGCGTTCGTTCAGGATCATTTACAAAGAAGGCAAAATTCCATACTCTTTCCTCTTTAAAGCTGCACGCATTACCACCTTAAAAGAAAGGAGGGAAAAAATTTGCCGGTTTTTCGCTAAATCAGTCATTTCCAATCCCCGTACTGAGGACTTACTCCCTGATTTTCACAATCCCATTAGACTCCGACTCCCACGGTCAGCCTCCTTAGCAATCCCAACTTACTCTCCGATCCATGCTGTTACAGAGAGGTTTCGTAAAAGTTTTACACCCTTTATTCTGGAACACCTTAATAATTCGTGATTATGTACTTGCCAAATTCCCCTTTTCCTCTATTGCCGTTTTTATTTTTTTGATTTACAGCAATGTTTTTGTAATTTAATTGTTAAGTTTACTGATTTGCCCTTTATCTTTGATGATTTTGCTTTTTTAATTTCTTTTTAATTTTAAGTGTTTGACTTAATGTGCTGTTTTGAAATTTTTTTTTCTTAGCTTTTACTGACATATAAAGCGAATTCGGCTCTATAGAGCTTGTGATAGTCTTTTGAAAATAAATATTATCTTATCTTATCTATAAGACTTATTCACAATAAAAACTTGAATTATTTTTTTTCTGTAAAAATGTCTATTTATTCATCAATATCTTTTTAATAATCTTTAAGCAAATCTTGCTCAGCCTTAACACACTTAGGCCAGAGTTTTTCTTATTTTGGAAGTACTTCCGGCACGAGTTTTCCGATTTTGAGTCCTTCCAGCTATGCGGGCTCCATCTTGTCAATCATGACAACACGCAATCCTTTCATGGGGTTTTCCGAGGCCCGAGATCTCCTTATGAACCTTTGTCATCAGTTTGAGAAGGTCTGGTCGCTTTTGACCCCACTCAGCAGATCCTGAGCGATGCCCATGTGACGTCGTCTTTATCAAAATCGAGCACTTTCAGAAGTAAAATGCCTGCCACACATTTCGAGCATGTCCGAAAGCTCAAGTATGCAGAATTAATTTCGCATCCGTCTGGAATTCTTCGAAGAATTCTCAGTCCGGACTAGAATTTCATCTGCAATTATCGCAGGGTTATGACGTCAAAAAACCCTACGAAAGATTCTACGAAATTGCAGCATTTATCTGAGGTTTTTCAGAAGAAACTAAAGAAAGATGTGGCGATCCATATCCAAAGCATAAGCAAGACAATTACTCAGCTTCAAAAAAGTTAATTTCTAAAATTGAATCAATAGTTCACCATGGCCTGAGATTAATCACAGGTGCACTAAAAAGTACTCCTGTTGCAGCTCTTTTCAATGAGGTTAATATACCTTCTTTAGAAGAAAGATTCTTGAAACTTTCTTCTAATTACTTTATGAAAGTAAATACTAACCAAAACCTCCATGTTCTCAAGGAGTGTCTCATAAATCATACATTTCTCTATGAAAATTGGAAGACATATAGTAGTCCAGCCATTATCAAGTTGGTCTCCTTGCTCAATGGCATAGGTGTTCCTGAAAACCTAATCTTTTCTTGTCAGACCCAGATATCTCCCAACACCCCTAATAGCATTGATAATGTTATAGATATAAAAATCCCTGGCATGGATTGTCCTAAGAATAAAATGAATAGTCTAATCCTTCATCAACTTACACTAGCTAAAATGGTTCAATTTTATAATTGGAAAAAGATATTTACTGATGGATCTGTCTCAAATGATGGGAAGGCATCCATAGGCATTTTTTCTGAGTGGAATGGCTCATCAGTTGGGATTAGAGTTTCAGATGGAATCTCCATTTTCCATGCAGAATGTCTTGCTCTCCAAAAAGCTTTGGATACAGTGCTGGAAGTAGGATCAGGCTCATTTGTTATCTTTTCTGACTCTAAAAGTGTTCTTTCTGATCTAAAAAAGAGGCAAGGAAAAGTTATTCCAATTATTGTTCATCTACAGGAAAAAATTCAGAAAATAATGTCTTCTGATGGTCTTCAACTGAAAATGGTCTGGGTTCCTTCTCACATAAGGATTAAGGGAAATGAAATTGCTGACAGTATTGCAAAACAGGCTATCCACCACCCAATTACTTGGAAGGTTGCTCTCACTGTAAATGAAACTTCAAAGTTAATAACCTCTGCTGCAAGTTCTATTAGAATTAATAATAGATGTATTGCAACAACAAATATTTATGTTTTGTCTTTTGAGGGGCATTATATCCCACATCACCTTATCCACCCAAATAGGAAAATTGCAAACTCTATTTTTCGTCTGAGAACTGGTCATGCAATGACCAGATCTCGTCAAGCACTATATCATCTTACAGATAGCAAGTCATGCCCTTTTTTTAGGTGTGTAAATATTGATGAAACTATAGATCACATTCTCTCAGAATGCCCTCGTTTCACAACTGAGAGAAATATTCTGATCAGAAAAATTGAATCATTGGGCCTGAAGACGTCCACTCCTCTCGTTTTAGGTTTCACTCGTGTTAGTAAAGATAAGGAGTTAAAAATATTGGAGGCATTGGGAGTTTTTGTGTCTTCAACAAAGATTTTCAACTGGTTGTAATTTCATTTTTTTTTTTTTTTTTTTTTTTTTTTTTTTTTTTTTTTTTTTTTTTTTTTTTTTTTTTTCTTCAGTCACAAGAGTGTGGTGAGAAGAGAAGATGATTTGATTTATTTGATTTGTATGTTCTTTTCGTTTCTGTGATTTTAAGTTTAATTATTGTTTGGTGACGCAGAGGGCGAAAGCCGAGCGTATTTTCTCTACAACAACAACAACAACAGCAAGACAATAGCATAAGGAAGAAAAATCTGTTTCCAGAGAGATTTCAAATTCCAGAAATGTGTGATAAAAAACTTCCAATGTAAGTGGCTAAGAATATCTCAGTTAAAAAAATAATTATTTGTGATCAGCAGCTTTTAGATTATTATCATTAAGGATGTAGATCTTCACCTTACTCATTGATCATAGAGCTTTAATTTTATGGTAACTGCTAAATACAATGATCATTGACTACTTGTTTTGTTATTCTTGAAGCAAAAAAATTAAGCTGTTTTAAACAAAGAGAAAACATAAAATTTCTCATGCCCTGCTAAAGGTTATCTCTAAGCAGAGTGATAGCTTATCAGCAGTTGTTGATAGTTGTTTAATAAAGTGATTGTTAATATTCTAATTGAGTGACTTCTTGTTATCTCACAGAGGGGTAAGGTTAGGAAAATGAAACTTTCAGGGGTGGGTCTACAGGCTAAAGTTTATCCTGGGAAGGAATTCTAGAGTACCCACCTCCACTCCTCCCTCTAGAGAGCCCTGAAATTCGCCTACATGACAGGTTTGTCAAAATTGAAATTTTGACAAAACAACATTTTATCTTAATTTTTAGTTACCAGTTGCTTTTTCTCTGCCTTTAGTTCTGAAAATGCAATTCCTGTTATGAGTAGAATTCTGAGCCATATCAATGTTTTTTTTTTCAAAATTTAGGAAATGAATCAGCATATCTTTAAAACCTTATAAATTTGGATTGAGCAAAGTTGTGAAGCTGAAAACAATTTTGTTGTACTTCATTCAAGCAGAAGATCTATTTTGCAGTATTTCACTTTTATAACACATATTTTGAAGGTCATCAAAGGTCAGGGCCCTCTAGAGAGAGAAGGAGTAGAGGTAGGCACTTCAAAATACCTTCCCAGGACATACTTTAGCCTGTAGATGCATCCCTGGAAGTTTCATTTTCCTAACATAACCCCTTTTTGAGATAGCAAGAAGTCAATCAACTAGAATTTTACCAAGTGATTTTCTTTCAAGTAAAATTGATCTGCCCTAAATAGGGTGATAATCCTGTCTTCAAGCAATCATCAGATTAAAGCTGCAAACCCATTGTTAACATCACAATGCAAATAAGCTGAAATAGCAGTATAATTCACTAAGTGTCAGTGCAGTATTAGCATTTTAACCATGGTCTAGCTCCTTTAGAATTATGTTTGAGTACCCTGATGTGAGCTACCTCTTCTAAACAGGACAGGGCTTTAAACTAATTTCCCAGGGATGAAAAATATGGTAGCTTTTCCTTTAACTACATATATTTAACTATATTGTGTATCAGACACAAATTTATTTTTAAGCTTTTTGGTCTAAAGGATTTTTTTTAAAAACTTGGTCAAATATCAGAGACAGCACCTTACCTATACTTAAAATTATACTAAACAATCTGATAAATTCTAGTAGGATCTAATTTGGTGATATTTTGCTATGTACATTTATTCCATCTTTCATTTAAATTTGATACTCCTTTCACTAACTTCAGCAAATCAACAAAAAATTCTACTTTTTGTTTATAGAACCCCCTCCTCTTTCCCTATTTGACCTAAGGTCAATGAAAAAAAACTTTAAAAGCCTTAGCCTTTTTGACTTAGGGTCATAGTCTCAGAATCTCAATCAAACAAATGGATGGACAAATAGATATTGCAATGTCTGTGTTATCTATAGCTAACACATTTGATCCCAGAAAAGATTTAACAAATCTTATCATTGACACATCAAATTTAGCATGCTGGTGAACCTGATATTTGCCTTGTAGTATCCTTTTTCAAATGATATTATCAAAAATAAAAAAAAGTCTTTTATTTTTGCTGTTTAAGATGTTTATGATTTTACAGAATGTTATATTTGAGTGTGGGTGTGTGCTAGGATTAACAATGCCTATGACAGCAAAGGTCCTTTCATGTGTGGCACCACAGAGTGTTGAATCCCTGACCCTGAACTCCTGAGTCAACTGTCATATTTGACATATGTGAAAAAATGTATTTAATTTTTTTGGCTCCTAAAGGTGTGATTGAAAATAGTCAGAGCTTTGGGGTGTGAATCCCCTTATTTGTCCTGTTGGAAGGAGGCTAGTACTGTACTTGCAATTTTCATAGTTTCTTGTTAATCTTATAATCTCAATTTTTGCAATTTTCTTGTTTCTTTACCACTTCAATGGTATTCTATGAACCTGTTCTTGTTCTTTGTAATATGCCTTTACTGTATTTTGGATATACCTGTAGACTTCTCTTTGATACTCTACAATAGCATCCTTATTTAGATCAGGTCGCATGTAGCTTTTTCTAAATGTTGTCAAGTCTCTTAAGTCACTTATACCTGATGCTTTCCCCACTGTATTTTGCTGGTAAAAACAAAATCCAAAGAAAGTTCCCATTGAAAAGAGCCCAAAAGTAAGATTGAATTTGTCAAAGCTTGAAGGTTTGCCCCTTCAGTCTGTTAAAAAAAAAAACAGATTCATAATTGAAGCTTTGTTCATTTGAATCTTAAGAGTGACCTACATTTGTGACAATTCATTAAATTGTTATAAAGGGACACTTTTATTTATTTATTTGTCTTGTTTGAATTCTAAATGATTGTTTTTTAATCTTTAAATTGATTTGTACTTATGTTTAATAAGTTTAAAAGAAAGCTTATATGGCCAAGTCAGTAGGCCAGTAAAGGACCAGGTGTTCCTTTAGCCAGGAAGTACAATAGGAAGCTAGGGGCCAGCCATCCTATGCTTTTGCATGCCCTTCCTGCTCCACATTTCTTTAGGTAACCTTTTAAAGTTGGGCCAATTCTAGCCAAGCTGACAGAGTCACATCACTGATCCCTGTCCAAAACCAAATAAACTGGTAATGCCAGGAATTAAACCTGTGCCCTTTGGACAAGGATTCTCAAGCTAGAGAGCCAGCCACTTAGGAAAGAACACAAATATGACCACAGAACAACAATTGTTTGAAAAAAGAAAATATTGAAAAAAAACTCAAGTCATAGTTGCTGCCCATAAACAATATGCATTTTATTTAAACAAAGTAAATATAAGACAGGTATCAACAAAACTCCATCAGGAATTGTATTTACTTAAGATACAATAAGCAACATGAAAGCTTAGTTTTGTGATATTCTAGTCTTAAAATAATGCACAATAAGAAAAATTATATTTCCTATTTGTTTTCCACAAGCTCATTTGAGACTGCAATATGCCCATGGTGCACTTATAAACTCTCTGAAATGCTTTTAACAGAAAGAATTGTAAAGACAATTGTTCCGATCAGCAAGAAAAATATTAACATAACTCTCTAAACTTGGCACTTTTTAAGACAACTTTTCGGCAAAGCAAATGCAAAACATAAGAATTCAGCTAAAAGGTGGTGAAATATATGACAGATCTTATTGGTCTAAATAATCAATGCCTATAAAAACAACAGTTTTCTATTCTGAATTCTTTGTGTTTCTGATTCTTAGCAGCAGCTTGGCAACAGACAATCTCAGTTCTATTATCCTACTAGATATGGTCTAGATGGTTATGGAGACATTTACATTTTATTTTCTCTAGAGGTATATTTAGCGCATAAGTGGATATGCACTATGTTACAAATCTAATCATCACCCAATTTGCATGACCACTAGATTTCAAGGGCCAGAGAAAATTTGATCCTTGAATCTAGTGATGACCTTTGATCTTGATTGACATCATAAGAAAGTCTTGGGCCTTACTTATTGTTAGGCATAGGCCTACCAAAGACTATGGTAAATGCTAGATATACCCAGTGTCTGACCTAAGCTATACAAAATCTTGACAATTGTGCATGCATTATCTGTAAGAGAAAAATTGCTCCTCCGTCAGACAGAGCAAAAGCATGTCCAGTACTTTAATTTGCAGTAGTAGCAAAGTGATTAGGAGCTACATAGAAGCTGTTTTCAATCTGATGGTTGATTTCTGTTTCTTCTCCTACTACTGAGTTGCTGTTCAGTAGAGATTTGAGCTTCAAAGAACAAATGACGAAAACAGCTTTCGGACTGAGTATTCAGAATTAACCCTGCATCTGGATGCAGCATTCTTTGTGAAATAAGCTTTCGGACACGGTCTTCATGCCTGAAACATTTGAAAATTCCATGGAAAGATCCACTCAATATGTTTATATACTCAACAGCTTCTCTAATGGTTATTCAAGTCTTCTCTGTAACAATTCCATTCTTTGCCTCAATGTTTGCATAGGATGTTGATGTGCTGCGGCGTCTAGAGCAAGCATCGTTAGTAACATCCTTTTGAACTTCTGTGATGGGGCTTGTTCCATTTATAATCACTTTTCTGGCTCAAAATAGACTTGCCAAGGGCTGCTGCCGACAAATCAAATTGTGTTTTGCATAAAGTTTAATACAGGTTTGGGATCACCGTTATCAGAAACAAAAATTTACCAAGAACGGACAACAGTGTAGACTTTAAAGCTCTTACAAATTACAGATGCAAAAAGACTGATTATGTCAGTATTTGTTGTAACCCGGTTTACAAGCCTTCCCCCTTCAAAAAATAACAAAGTAGTGCAGTCCACGAAATTTGATAATTCACCTTAGCATTTGAGCAAACCTAGTATTTATACTCGATATCTTGTTCAGGTCATTCAGTTGCTAAAAAAAACCATTTCAGTCGCACTGTGATAACAACTCTTATAGATGCCTGGCATAAAAGATGACAAACATTTTAATGAGGAAGTAAGTTTCATGATCCACAAAAAAATGGAGTTACCACAAAGAAAGGATGAATCTGCTTCATTTATTGATACACCAGAGTTACGTCTGAATAAGGTTATACCCTTATATCACTGTCTACGATCATTGGAAAACCGATCTTATGATATGGGTAGAGAGGGGAGAGGGGTTTAAATCAATACCCGTCCCCCCATCTAGTCTGCACTTATATTTTGATCATTTTTTTAGAGAGGAGGGAGGGGGTGGGGAATTGGTTAATGAATACACCACATAATTTGAATAAAACTTAACCTGTTGGATATCCATCTGGTCCAATTCCTGGGCAACAGATTCAAAGACAGGTGATTGCGGGGTTGAGAGAAGTCCCCGACCTTCTTGTACGCATCTCGAGACTAATTGTCCCTGGACCTTCAAATCTAAAAGAGAAGATAAGTTAAAACAAATTATATGTGAAGAAATTAGAACTGAAAAAATAAGTTTAAGAAGAAAGTTCAAAGTATTCGCCACTATATCTCTTTTATCCTCACTCAAACCACGCAGCCTTGAAGAAGAGAAAAGAAATGAGCAATTGCACTCTGAAGTTACTAGGCTGGATCTTTAGCTGTCCTGCCAGTTGTTTTTCTTTCTTTTTTATAAAAGGTTTTTTAAAAAGAATTTTTAAAATTTTGCAGACATACTCAATCGATAAAGCAAGAAACACAGTCACATGTAGTAAATGTAAAATATTTTCTTTCCGAGTATACGTTCTTATTTTGGACAGGCAAATTGTTGAAGGAGATAGATTTAAAGAGAGATAGTGTGTATGTGTATCTGTGCGTGTGAGAGAGGGAGAGAGAGAGAGAGAAAGAAAAAATAGAGAAAAAAAAAAGAATTGATGTTCGAAACCTATACGGGGAAACTACAAGTTTATATGCTTGATTAAGACCTAGGAATGAAAGTGGCCAAGGGTTACATTTCTTCTTCACTGGTATCCTCTAAATTTGTTTTAAAGGATCTCACCTTTTCATGTCAAATTTTTTCTTTTTAATAAGATATATCTTTTTTCATTATTGCATATTTTATGCTTGAAATAAATCACTAAAATATTTTTGTAAAACACTGTCTTAACTTTTCTGCTTTGAACAAAGTAAGTGGAAACAAAAAGATGTAAAGTCTACAACGTTTAATGTTCATAGCTGCCTTTATATGATTGGCAAGTGTCCATAACACCTAGCCAATCGCGTGACGTTATAAAACGGTTAGCTGAATCAAATATTTCTCAAGACTACTTTTACAATCTAATTCTCTTTGCTTTCCGATCATTACAAGTGATTAGACCCTATTTTCTGTTACGGATAGAGGATGGAGTTGAAACTTTCAGTAAGTGTTTTATATGTGTGTAGGGGGGGGGGGAGAGGATGTAAAGGGACTTATAATTTTGTGTTTGCTGTAAGGAGACATTTTTACTCCGACTGTAACTAAAGAGTATGTTCCGGTCTTTCCTCATTTCTATGCCTGTCACCTGCTAGGCCTTTTTATTATCAATGATAATATCAGCCTAGAATCTTGAGCGAATATGCAACAACTAAAAAAGAAAAGGATAATTTCTTTTTTTTGTGTATTTTTAAATTAATTGTTGTTTTCTTTTCTTATTATCAGAATCATATAGAATCTGCTTTACAAAAGGTGTCATTTTTCTCTTGTTCAGTAAACTTGAACCTTTCTAAATGCACAATTTCTTTTAATGATTTCAAAGATAAAAGTTTATTAGTAGGTTTTCCATTCAATTGGCTCGAAAGCACAAATTTGATTCATTTTTAACTTATCAAAGGACTTTGTTCCAACCCAAACCCATCCGATCGATCAATGATTTACATTAAAATCTTCTATGCCACTAAGGTAGCTAAACCAAATTTGTAGGCAGTAGAATTAGTTAATGGGAATTTTAGGATATATGCTTTCAAAAATAGTCAACTAAAAATCTAGAAATACATATATGAACACATCCATGTTTTTGGTAGCGTGGACACTAGTAGAAATTGAACAGTAGCTCCTAAGCTTTTAGAAAGTGAACGGTGTCATTGACGTATTTTCTTCCTCTTTCAACTTCTATTATAATAACCATGGACAAATATTTAACAAACATACATTATGATATTTAAGACCTCTGGAAATCTGAGCTCTTAAATTAAAGATCTAACCACCAATATCTTAGGAAGTTATTACTATGTTATGCTGAAGTTCTATGCCCATTCAAATAAGTATTCAAGAAGCCATTAAGCATGTAATTCAAAACCTCGCTAAAAACATTCGAATTGCATATGCTTCGCTTGCATCTAATATCACAAATCTTAGTCGGTTTCACCTTTCCAAACTTTATAACAGTCTAACTGTGCCCCATCTTCTTGATACGTCCCCCGTTTGGAAATTTTTTCTACTTCAAATAAAAAAAAAAAAACTAAATTTATTTTAAATTCGCCAAGTATCTGCTGCATCTGCCTCCTGGGACCAGTACTTCTTCTCTGCTACAAAAACTTCAATTGATTCTGCCTGCAAACATTATTGATAAGAGAAAGGAAGATTTTAAATCCTCAACTAGGAAAATCAACCACCAGTGGTCTTCCCTCTTCGCATAGTAAGTAGTTGTGCTTGTGTTTGTTGATTTTAATCTCTCTATTCGTTGATTATTTATTTTATCTTTTCATTTTTTTTTGTCTTACTTTTTCACTAGGGCTACAGACCCTCTTTTGTTTTGTTGACGCGTCAGAAATAAATTGAATTGATAACATTTCCATTAAATGTGGTATCCACGCCATGCTCTCAAATTTTGACCCGTATACTGTAAAGCAGTTTTTTAGGTGGGAGGCTCTAAACCCCTTGGTTAATTTTCAAAATCACAAAAAATAGACGGTTATCTTACAATTTTGATCATCGACATGTTAAGGCTATTTAAATTAATAAATACCAAAAGATGCCGTTTTTTGTGAAAAATTGTATCTTACTTTAATTGAATCAATTTTGACTGTTCAAAACGGCTTTAGAACTTTCAATTTCTACTTGAATGAGCGCTCTAATTACTTTCTACAGACAATCCTCCAATATGAAGTTGTCGAAAGAAAACAAAGAAAAAAATACATGAAATTCATATCGTTCTTTACGAAAGTGCCCTAAACAAGTGAGGGTACTTTGCATAATAACATTAGTTGTGAAAAAGCATTCATGGAATTCCTAAGCCATGACCTCCAGTGCACAAGGCAGGCATCATAGCCTCTTGGTAATGGTGAAACCACGACAGCAAATTACTTTAGCTTAATATTTCTATGTACAACAGCCTACTGATTTATCTTAGCTACTGCAAAAGTAACACTAATAAATTAAAATGAAAAGAGAAACACACTCTACCCGCAACAGAAGCGTTGACTCACAAAAATGTTGGGGAGGAGGAAGGGGAAGGCAAAATTTATTGTTCGAGATCAAGGGGTGGCGGCCAACGTGCTTTTTTGTGGTTTTCTTCAGCACAATTCCAAAAAAGGTGTTTTTTTTTCAAAAAAGATATCTTTAAAAAAGCTATGGGAATGGGACAGCAGAAACTAACGAGGGGGATTCACCGCATCTCCCCGGGACAAAAGAAACTAAGGAGGGCAATTGACCCCTTCTTTCCCTTAACGTATTTTATCCCAGGCTCCAGCCGTGTATCTTTTTTATGCTCCATCTCTTTTCAGGCTATTGCCTAATGGTTTTAACTTTCGAGGACATGGTTTTCTCCTCTAAAAATTATCTTCACTCAGCCTTGGCCTGCTTAAAAACATGCAACCATGAGAACAGCTCATATTTCCAATTCTTAACGATAATCTTTGCTTTTCATAACGATTTTAAGGACAGCTATTAATTTTGGTAAATGTTTAGTTTCGTTCCACTTTAGAGCACTTAGAAATGCTAATTCTAGAAGGGCATCTATTTCCAGTTGACCCTCCTCCTCCATGGGGCAAACTAAAAATACGCCAAGTAGGCTTGCTTACAGGTAACATTACCCATAGAGCGAAGCGTTTTAGTCCATTAGCCGCGCGGGCAGAGGGGCGAGGTCTGTATTCTATATTTTTTTAACAGTTTTATCACTCTCTTGAAAAAATATAGAATACAGACCTCGCCCCGCTGCCCATAGGACTCATGGACTAATACGCTTCGCTCTGTAGGTAATGTTACCTGTAAACAAGCCCACTTTATGCATTTTTAGTCTCGTTGGAGGAGGATTTTAGAAAGCTAAAAAATAGATGCACTTCTCTGATAATGACAAAGAAAGAATATGCGATCATCACAATTTTGCTATATGCAATAATTAGCACTTTAGAGCACTTGGAACGAAACTAAACACTTACCTTAATTTTCACTATGCCAAGACGAGGCAAAGGAAAAAAAGCAGAAAGATCTTTGATTTTTGTCAAAGAAAGAAAAGGGTGAAAGATTTTTATCTTTCTAAAAGCTTAAAATTAATAAGTGTTTCCCACAAGGTGAATGGAAGCTGTTCAGACAATAATAATAATAATAATAATAATAATAATAAAAATACTGTACTGCTATATAAGAAGTAATCTTTCTCAATTGTTTTCGTAAACGTTGCGATGTTTTTTATTTCTATTTTTTCTTTATTTTCTACTCCGTCTCTCTGTACTTTTTGTATTGTTTGACTAGCTACAAATAAATAACAACTTAGCTTCTTTATTTTCAACAAATTACCAGGCAGTGTCTGTATTTAGCAGTACTAAATATTTTTTGAATAGCTTAAAAGATGATATTATGGATGTTTAGTTAGAACTTTGACAAGATTTGATATTACGACTTGAAGAATTTGGCCTCTTATAGAACTCAAGTATATTTTTGGATGAAATTATGCCCGAGGCAACTCAGATCAACTCAGACCTGTGCAATGTGTGACTATTTCAAAACTTCTTTGGAAATTCAACAACTACTTCCTCACCCCCAGTGGCTGTTAAAATTAATCAAGGGTAACCTATACACCTGAAAAAGCCAAATGGAAAATCATTTCTTCATCTAATTAAACATACCATCATTTTCAGATCTTAGCCTTTTCACTTCTCCTTCAAGATCTTGAATCTTGGTAATAAGATTTTCTTGTTCCTGAACCACTGAAGACTGTACAGTTGCTTCTACTCGATCAAGAAGTCCTCGAGCCTGCTCAAGCTGAGCCGTTAGATCCTGAATGATATGCTGATAATGCTCTCTTTCTTTAAAAAGATCGGCATCTCTTCGCGAGGAGTGATTCTCAAGCTGTCTTATCTCTACTCGAGCTTCTTTCAATTTCTCTCTGTTTTCTTCTATTTCTGACTGAAAAGCAAATCAATGTTCAGCGTCGTTTAGAACGATTTTCTAAAAAAAAAAAAAAAAACAGTTCTTCAACTGAAAGTAAGGAGCAACATTAAAACTTAAAACAAACAGAAATTATTACGTATATAAAGAGGATCGCCCCCTCCTCAACACCTCGCTCCTTACACTAAAGTTTTTTAGTACTTCTAAAAAAGCTTCTTATTGTCCTAATTAAACGACCCTTGTGTTTCAGGAGTCATTCTTAAAGAATTGGGACAAAATTACAACTTTAGCGTAAAGAGCGAGGTGTTGAGGAGGGGACAATCCCTTTCATATACGTAATAAATTTTGTTAGTTTCAAGTTTTAATGCTGCTCCTTACTTTCAGTAGACAAAAACTTTTTTTTTGCCAGGAAGTCTGGTCCCACCTCCACAGGGGAATCCTCCTCCCACGGAAATATCTTAAAGACAATTCAATCCTGGTGAAAATCTACTCCGAGCAAATACCCTTAACAACCACTCGCGTAAAATTGGGACGGAAAAGAGAAAGCAAGACATATAAAAAGAATTTTGTATAGGAATTCTGACAAATCCCCCCAGTGTATAATTTCCCCTGACAAGTCCAGCCCAGAAAATTTCCCTCCCAATGGAAAATTGCCCCGTGGAAAACCCCCCAGCAGAATCCCCCCACATGAAAATGACAATGGGTAAATTTCATAATTTAAACACCTTTCCCTGAGGCTATATTGGAGGGGTCAGGTTATATCCAAAGGCATAGTTATTGGGCCTTTCAACTATGATAAACTAAATGGCTATCTAAAAATTTTGAGTGGACGATTTTTGGAAAAAGGGGCGGGGAGGGGGCCTAGTTACCCTCCAATATTTATTTTTGGCAACTCAAAAAGGGCACTAGGACTTTCGATTTTCGTTTCAAAAAGCCAACTCACGATATTCTAGGACAACTTGAGCCGATATAATTAACCATGAAAACGCGCATCCGTGATCTTTCTTTTGGCAAAAAATACGAAATTAAACATTTCTGCAGATAGGAGCTTGAGACCTCTGCAGTAGGGTTTTATTATACGCTAACACTGAGTCTGGCGAAACTTTCATTAAGATTATATGACTTTTAGAAGATGTTTCCCCTTTTTCCGAAAATCAAGCAAACCCTTTAATGGGTAAGACTACCCTTCTTACCCTTTAATGGGTAAGACTAAACTTAATGAAACTTATGCATTTGAAACCAGCATAATAAGCCAGTTCTTTTGATATATCTATTGGGATCCAAATTCCGTTTCTTAGAGTTTCGGTTACTATTGATCTGGGTCGCTCCTTGCTTACAGTTTGTTACCACGAACTGTTTGAAAATATTGCAGTGGAAAGTGACAACAATAAAAAGAAAAATAAGTAGAATTTTTGTATAAATCAGGAAAATATAAATAAATACTTCATAAAGTGGGCATAAATTTAATTGCCTGGAAACTAGCTAGACACTCATACTTTGAGTCATTCCACTTTGGTTTCAATGAGAGATTAAATAAAGAAAAACTAATTTTTTTAGCTGAAAATAAGGAGCGACATTAAAACTTAAAACGAACAGAAATTACTCTGCATATGAAATGGGTTGTCCCCTCCGCAATCCCTCGCTCTTTACGCTAAAGCTTTTAATTGTTTTAAAAAGTAGAATTGTGGCAAAGAGTCAAACTTTAGCGTAAAGAGCGAGGGATTGCGGAGGGGACAGCCCATTTCATATACGGAGTAATTTCTGTTCGTTTTAAGTTTTGATGTCGCTCTTTATTTTCAGCTAAAAAAATTTGTTTATTTTTTATTTAATTTCTGAACGTTTTTGAATTAATGCATGTTTGGTTTTGGCTCTCCGCACATAAATTATTAAAATGAAATTTGTATATTAATTCTTTTTTTGGCTAAATGGCTTTCTCTTAGTTTTGATCAGACGATTTTTAGATATAAGGAGTGGAGAAGGAGGCCTAGTTGCCCTCCAATTTTTCGGTTACTTAAAAAGGCAACTAGAACTTTTAATTTTTAACGAACGTTTTTATTAGTAAAAAATATACGTAACTTAAGAATTCACTTACGTAACAAACTTTCATAATCTTATAATTTTATTCTGTATACTAGAAAATCCTACGCCCTTTTCATTGAATTTTTCTTCCCCCATGACCGATTCCTCTAAGGAAAGATCCTCCAACATAGCCCCTTCCCCTCAGCCCCATCCCCAAACAAAATAAAATCCCCCTGAAAACGTCTGTACACTTCCCAATAACCATTACTATATGTAAACACTGGTCAAAGTTTGTAACTTGCAGCCCCTCCCCCAGGGATTGTGGGGGAGTAAGTCATCCCCAAAGACATAGTTATTATGGTTTTCGACTATGCTGAACGAAATGGCTACCTCAAAATTTTGATCCGTTAACTTTGGGAAAAAAATGAGCGTGGGAGGGGGCCTATATGCCCTCCAATTTTTTGGTCACTTAAAAAGGGCACTAGAACTTTTCATTTCCGTTAGAATGAGTCATCTTGCGACATTCTAGGAGCACTTGGTCGATACGATGACCCCTGAAAAAAAAAAAAAAAAAAATAAAAAATAAACACGCACCCGTGATTTGTCTTCTGGCAAAAAATACAAAATTCCACATTTTTGTAGATAGGAGCTTGAAACTTCTGCGATAGGGTTCTCTGATACGCTGAATCTGATGATGTGATTTTCGTTAAGATTCTATGACTTTTAGGGGTTGTTTTCGCAACCCCTAAAACCTTTAACAAATATAATTATTAAATCCTGAAGCAAATTCACAAAATATCAGAAACCTTTGGCCACTATGCACATACAAAGGTCCACTAAGAAGAGACTTTGAGGCAAAGGGTGCAGATATCCAGAGCCTGGACCTACTTCCCCCAAAACTTCCCGTCTTGTATTTTATTCTACAGTTTTCATGTTTTGCCATTTCTTTTTTTTTTTGTTAAATCCCCCTCTGAATAAACTGTGCACTCGCCAGACTAAACCCTTTACAGGATAAGGTAATAAAGTGAGGAGATATGAGTTTTTTTTAGGATTAGAAACAACAAAGAGAGATAAAACTCCACAAAAAAAGCCTCAAACGAGACTACGGCCAGTATTCCCCGTCCCCCTAATATTTGCACATTTTTTGCCTGTTTTTATGTTTTTATTTTTGTTTATGTCTTTCATTTTTGGGTTTACAACTCTGGCATAAGGAAATAGGAATTAATTTTGTCCTGACATGATGAGAGTTAATTGGCCATGATTCTAGGTTCACATTATGCTTAGTGGTTAATCTAATCCTCCGTCATATCGGTATTTATAATCCTTCTTTCTTATTGGACAAATTTGAAAACATCTTTGAAAACCTCTAATTTTCCCCTTCTTAAAGTGCACGGGAGGTTCAACAGAACCAAGGCTGAAAAGCTATGAATTAGACATGCTTATAGACTAACTAAAAATTACGGTAGATATCAAGAGAAGCATTAGTAAGGAAATAAATTATTATTACAATAATTAAAAAAAATATTTATTTTACGTTCATATAATCAAACATTAAACTTATGATTATCTTAAAAAACAAAAACAAAAAAAACACCTTTTTTATACTTACCCCCAGAAAGTTTTGGCTGTTCAGGTACGTTTGTTGGATAAGCATTTTTATCAGCCCTTTTGCTTGCTCCGCTGAATACACAAGCTAGTTTTAGAGTTAAATTTTCCTCTTAATTCCGTCCCTCTCAAATGAGAAGTCGCATCATAGGAGTAACACAAAACTGAAATAACAACTTAAATGAATGACTTTTTGATTTAAGACTATCATCCATTTTTGATCTGCCTAGTAATGCGGAAAGTTTAAATACGGATAAGATGATTGAGCTGGAGAATTTAGCTCAAGCAATTGGGGCCTCAATAATAGCGGTAACAGAAGTTCGTAGGCGAAATCCGGATCTACTCAGTTTGTCCAGTTATAATAAAATGATAAAGCTGCGCCCAGATGATCACTAGCTTGGAAAAAAGAAGGAGGTTGCAATTTATATTAACAAGAAAATTCCTGCTTTTCCGATAGAGCTACCTGTGTTTGATCATTATGTTGAGATTTTTTGGGTATTTACAAAGTCCAAACGCCTGCCCTCCCATTATAATAGTATTGCTATTTGTGTTTTTTATTATTCGCCGTGACAAGATGTCAGTTCTGAAAAAAAACTTTCCGAGAAAAACTTCATTTAAGCGCCGGCCGCTGACTATGTACAGGGTAAATACATCATGGGTGGTATGTTATTGCTTTACAGAATGTTTCAGGTTACAGCATCGTGGATGTCAGGTCATATGTGAATATACCTCACATATGACCTGAAGCGGGAAAAGCAGACACGGGAAATGACAAAACAGGCAAACTTAAGTATTCTTTCTTTAAAACGCCTTGCTCGTCATGGTGTCCCAACTTCCCACCTATTACATATTTTTCTTACATTTGTCAGACCACTGGTAGAATAAGCTTGTCCCGTTTGGCATTACGGCCTGTCTTCAGACCAGAAGGGCCATATGGAAAGGATCCAATTCCCTTTTTAAAACAATTTTGTTTTAAAAATATTGCTCCCTTTTAAAACAATTTTCCCTTGCAACTCTTTCGACACACCGTAATGAATTGTGTTTAAAATTTTGTCGTTATATTTTGGCAAATCCGCGGCTTCGTAAAAACCTCCCCTCTGAGCTATTATTCTTTATAACAGCTCCCCGAATTATTCTTTTTATTCGGTTTGTTTTTAAAGCTCTTGTTTCGTTTTATTTTATTTTACATATAGTTGGATATCTCGATGTCTTAGATTTTAGTTTAACTCTGTGATATTTCGAATCAGCGTATAAATTTGTATGACGATGGCTGTGACTGTGATTTTCATATGTTTAGTGACTTATATTTTATTACAAGAACTGCCGCTGATCAGTATGGCCATGTAAGATGTTTGATAATAAAATCGTTTATCGTTTTGTTATTCCATTGGCCACATCGAACTTATGCGTAGGGAAGAAATTTTACATTTAATAAATCATTTTTTAAAAGAATTACGGTTACATTCGGCCCCTCTATTACTATGAATATGTTTTTGAAGACGTCAAAAGCTATTGGTGAATCAGTGATGGGAGGGGAAAACTTAGTGATGAGTAATACTGCTATGTAAAAAGAGAATCTAGAGTCATTCAATGAAAATGGTTCTTAAAATTTTGTCTACGCCTCTAGCATGATCATTAGAGGCTAGGATATACAAATTTCATTACCAATTTAAAGGTCTTTTCTAATTAATGAGTTAATTCTTATAGTCCTCTTAATAGGATAAGAAACAACATAGTACCTGAAGGTGGTCCCTTTCTTTTTGAAGTCTCTCATTTTGAACTTTAAGCTTATTGACTTCCTCCTCATACTGTCGAACTTGTTGTTCTGGATGATGAAGCCTACCAAAGAAAAGAAAATTCAAGCTTGATTACAGACCCTTTGCATGGCTTCCTATTATTCAACAATGTTCGGGTCTTTAAAGTCTACCAAAGGCTCAATTTAAAAATGTTCAAGCACATGCCTCAAAACGTGTTCTATTTCTAGACAGTGCTGCAACAAGTACTCCAAATTGCTACTTAAGTATCAAGTATTAAGTACTCATTGTTTTTTTTTTTACTTAAATATCAAGTAATAAGTACTTTCCGAATTCTTACTTAAGTATCAAGTACTTGTCAAAATTGTACTTAAGTAGTACTTTAAGTATTTTTTCTATATATGTATATTCTATATATATTTATATATATATATATATATATATATATATATATATATATATATATATATATATATATATATATATATATATATATATATATATATATATATATATATATATGTATATATATATATATATATATATATATATATATATATATATATATATATATGTATATGTATATATATACATACATATATATATATATATATATATAAATATATATATATATGTATATATATATATATCTATATATATAAAAATAAGTTGTCTGTGTGTGGATCTGTGGATCAGGTGACGTCACCTGAAAAAACTGGATCAGGTGAGGTCAAAACTGAAAAAACTAAAAAAAGGCAAAAACTACAAAAAAACTAAAAACTAATAAAAAAAATAAAAAAGCTAAAAAACTAAAAAAACTAAAAAAAGGCAAAAACTACAAAAAAAAAACTAAAAACTAATAAAAAAGCTAAAAAACTAAAAAAACTAAAAAAAGGCAAAAACTACAAAAAAACTAAAAACTAATAAAAAAAATAAAAAAGCTAAAAAACTAAAAAAACTAAAAAAAGGTAAAAAACTAAAAAAACTAAAAACTAAAAAAAACTAAAAAAAAGGAAAAAACTGAAAAATAAGCTAAAATAAAGGTAAAAACCAATAAAAAACTAAAAAAAAACTGAAAAAACTAAAAAAAAAGGCAAAAACTACAAAAAAAAACTAAAAACTAATAAAAAAAGTAAAAAAAGCTAAAAAACTAAAAAAACTAAAAAAGGTAAAAAACTAAAAAAAATAAAAAATAAAAAAAAACTAAAAAAAAGGAAAAAACTGAAAAATAAGCTAAAATAAAGGTAAAAACCAATAAAAAACTAAAAAGAAAAAAAAGGAAAAAACTAAAAAAAAATTTCATCTAAAAAACTAAAAAAAACTAAAAAAGCTAAAAACTAAAAGAACTAAAAAATAAAAAAATAAATGACGACACTCAAAGAGAAAGCGACCAGGACAAAAGGAATGTTCGATTAGCAATCAACAAAGCACCGGGACACAGGGAGTATAAATGACGACCAGGACATAAGTAAAAAAAAAAACTAACAAAACTAAAAAGAAGGTAAAAACTACAAAAAAACTAAAAAGAAAAAAACTAAAAAAAGGCAAAAACTACAAAAAAAACTAAAAACTGATAAAAAAGCTAAAAAACTAAAAAAAACTAAAAAAAGGCAAAAACTACAAAAAAAACTAAAAACTAATAAAAAAAAATAAAAAAGCTAAAAAACTAAAAAAACTAAAAAAAACTAAAAAAAGGTAAAAAACTAAAAAAACTAAAAACTAAAAAAAACTAAAAAAAAGGAAAAAACTGAAAAATAAGCTAAAATAAAGGTAAAAACTAATAAAAAACTAAAAAAAAAACTGAAAAAACTAAAAAAAAGGCAAAAACTACAAAAAAAACTAAAAACTAATAAAAAAAGTAAAAAAGCTAAAAAACTAAAAAAAATAAAAAAACTAAAAAAAGGTAAAAAACTAAAAAAAATAAAAAATAAAAAATAAATAAAAAAAAGGAAAAAACTGAAAAATAAGCTAAAATAAAGGTAAAAACCAATAAAAAACTAAAAAGAAAAAAAGGTAAAAACTAAAAAAAATTTTCATTTAAAAAACTAAAAAAAACTAAAAAAGGTAAAAACTAAAAGAACTAAAAAAGAAAAAAATAAATGACGACACTCAAAGAGAAAGCGACCAGGACAAAAGGAATGTTCGATTAGCAATCAACAAAGCACCGGGACACAGGGAGTATAAATGACGACCAGGACATAAGTAAAAAAAAAACTAACAAAACTAAAAAGAAGGTAAAAACTACAAAAAACTAAAAAGAAAAAAAAAACTAAAAACTAATAAAAAAAACTAAAAAATCTAAAAATCTAAATAAACTAAAAAAGAAAAAAAAGGAAAAAAATAAAGGAGAAAAACAAAACTAAAAAACGAATGTATATACAGACCGGGACACCGGGATACAAATGACGACCGGGACACAGGGAATATAAATGACGACCGGGACACAGGGACACAACTACAACGGGGACACCGGGGGAAACAGGGGGATATAAATGACGACCGGGACACCGGGACAGGGAATGGTCGATTAGCAATCACCATCAACAAAGCTCAAGGGCAATCATTAGAATCATGAGGTATAGATCTGAATACAGATTGTTTTCCCATGGACCATTATATGTTGCATGTTCAAGAGTCGGTAAACCTGACAATCTATTTATATGCAAAGACAATGGGACAGCAAAGAATGTTGTATATTCGCAAGTTTTACGTAGTTAAAACCATATATATATATATATATATATATATATATATATATATATATATATATATATATATATATATATATATATATATATATATATATATATATATATATATATATATATCTATATTCACAGGTGGGACACAGGGACACAACTACAATGGCGCGTAACTATTATGGCGCGTAACGACTTACGCGCGCGGGGGGGCTTGGGGGGGGGGCGAAGCGCTCCCACCAACTAGGTGTTGGGGTGGCGCGAAGCGCCACCCCAACAGCTAGTATATATATATATATATATATATATATATATATATATATATATATATATATATATATATATATATATATATATATATATATATGTATATATATATAGTACTTATCAAGTACTTGTCAAAATTGTACTTAAGTAGTACTTCAAGTATTTATTCTATATATGTATATTTTATATATATATATATATATATATATATATATATATATATATATATATATATATATATATATATATATATATATATACTAGCTGTTGGGGTGGCGCATCGCGCCACCCCAACACCTAGTTGGTAGGGGCGCTTCGCGCCACCCCGCGCGCGTAAGTCGTTACGCGCCATTGTAGTTGTGTCCCTATGTCCCACCTGTGAATATAGATATATATATATATATATATATATATATATATATATATATATATATATATATATATATATATATATATATATATATATATATATATATATATATATATATATGTTTTTAACTACGTAAAACTTACGAATATACAACATTCTTTGCCGTCCCATTGTCTGTGCATATAAATAGATTGTCAGGTTTACCGACTCTTGAACATGCAACATATAATGGTCCATGGGAAAACAATCCGTATTCAGATCTATACCTCATGATTCTAATGATTGCCCTTGAGCTTTGTTGATGGTGATTGCTAATCGACCATTCCCTGAGTCGCCATCGTCATTTATATATCCCCCTGTGCACCCCAGCGTCCCCTTTGTAGTTATGTCCCTGTGTCCCGGTCGTCATTTATATTCCCTGTGTCCCGGTCGTCATTTGTGTCCCGGTGTTCCAGTCTGTGATTTCTCTTTGAGTGTCCCGGGCGTCATTTATATTCCTTGTGTCCCGGTGTCCCGGTCGTCATTTATATCCCCCTGTGCCCCCCGGCGTCCCCGTTGTAGTTGTGTCCCTGTGTCCCGGTCGTCATTTATATTCCCTGTGTCCCGGTCGTCATTTGTATCCCGGTGTCCCGGTCTGTATATACATTCGTTTTTTAGTTTTGTTTTTCTCCTTTATTTTTTTCCTTTTTTCTTTTTTTTCTTTTTTAGTTTATTTAGATTTTTAGATTTTTTAGTTTTTTTATTAGTTTTTAGTTTTTTTGTAGTTTTTACCATTTTTTTAGTTTTTTTAGTTTTTTTTTTACTTATGTCCTGGTCGTCATTTATACTCCCTGTGTCCCGGTCGTCATTTGTGTCTCGGTGCTTTGTTGATTGCTAATTTATATTATATTTATATTTATATTTTTTATATTTATTAATATTTTTTTAGTTTTCTTTTTCTCTTATTTTTCAGTTTTTTCCTTTTTTTTAGTTTTTTCTTTTTTAGTTTTTTTTTGTTTTTTACCTTTTTTAGTTTTTTAGTTTTTTAGCTTTTTTAGTTTTTTTATTAGTTTTTAGTTTTTTTTTAGTTTTTGCCTTTTTTTAGTTTTTTCAGTTTTTTTTAGTTTTTTACCTTTTTTTAGTTTTTTTTGTAGTTTTTACCTTTTTTAGTTTTTTTTTCTTTTGTATTAGTGTGAAATAATTCAGACGTCATATGCGGACAAACACGACGTCACTCGACAGACAGACAGACAGACATAACCCACAAACAACTTATTTTTATATATATTTATTCATATTTTTTTAGTTTTCTTTTTCTCTTTTATTTTTCAGTTTTTTCCTTTTTTTTAGTTTTTTTCTTTTTTAGTTTTTAGTTTTTTTTAGTTTTTTACCTTTTTTTAGTTTTTTTTAGTTTTTTTCGTTTTTTAGTTTTTTTATTAGTTTTTATTTTTTTTTGTAGTTTTTGCCTTTTTTCATTTTTTTCAGTTTTTTTTTAGTTATTAGATTTTTACCTTTTTTTAGTTTTTTAGCTTTTTTAGTTTTTTTTTCTTTTTAGTTTTTTTTGTAGTTTTTACCTTTTTTAGTTTTTTTCTTCTTTTGTATTAGTGTGAAATAATTCAGACGTCATATGCGAACAAACATGACGTCACCTGATCCACAGATCCACACACAGACAACTTATTTTTATATATATAGATATATATATATATATATATATATATATATATATATATATATATATATATATATATATATATATATATATATATATATAAATATATATATATATATATATATATATATAATATATATATTTGGTAAAATTTATAATATTTAGTTTACCTATTGTTGCTAAAGGGAGGGATATATTAACAGGATAAGCTTGTTTTTGGTTTTACTTGGTTGTTTTACATTTGCTGGTTTTTTTTTTTCATAGGCATGTATTTTGGGGGTGATACCTGACGCGGGGATGCCATGAATATTCTGTGGCAGCCACAACACTGTGCTGGGTAGAGAATTTAGAGTGGCGAAACCCTATATAGGCCAGTGTATTCTCCTGATGAGCCCTTATGCTGGGTGTTGCCTCTGAATTATTTGTCTATATTATTTTTTCTATTGTTTGGTAAATGACGACTTATACTTATTGACGACATGACTGCCTGTCCATGGATTATTCTTTATGGTTGATTGTGTGTGGCTATGCTGTTTGACCTATGTGATTGTATGGATGAGTAGGGTTAAGGCCTCATTCAAGAGCTGGTCTATATTAATCACTAATTTAGGAAACAGTCTTGCTTTTCTCCTTCTGTCTCCTTTTTTTTTTTTTTTTTTTTTTTTTTGTGTTTGTGCTGTAGCATTGGTGATTTCTCTTTTCATTATATATATATATATATATATATATATATATATATATATATATATATATATATATATATATATATATATATATATATATATATATATATATATATATAAATATATATATATATATATATATATGTATATATATATATGTATATATACATATATATATATACTAGCTGTTGGGGTGGCGCTTTGCACCACCCCAACACCTAGTTGGTGGGGTACTTCGCGCCCCCCCAAGCCCCCCCGCGCGCGTAAGTCGTTACGCACCATATTAGTTACGCGCCATTGTAGTTGTGTCCCTGTGTCCCACCTGTGAATATAGATATATTTATATATGTGTTTCAAACTACGTAAAAATTGCGAATATACAACATTCTTGGCTTTCCCACTACTGGGAGCTTTCCGTTTCCAATTGCCAGCAATTGATCTGAAAATGTTTGACCAGAGTCATCGTTACACAGACAGACAACTTATTTTTATATATATAGAAGATATATATATATATATATATATATATATATATATATATATATATATATATATATATATATATATATATATATATATATATATATATTCTTTTTAGTTTTTTTGTAGCTTTTACCTTTCTTAGTTTTTTTCTTCTTTTGTATGAATGCTAAAGCCAAGGTTCAAACCTGGAGCCTCTCGGACCTAGAACCTGAAACATAACGCTTTACCAACTCAGCTACTTCGGCTTGAATACATTCGTTTTGAGAAGCTTCCTCGGGTGTTGCCATTGTAGGTTCTTCAGTCATTTTACAATTAGAAATTTCTCTTTCAACGGTATTCTTACAATTAAAAATTTGTCTTTGAACGATATTCTTAAATACCTGTGTCCTGGTCGTCATTTATATTCCCTGTGTCCCGGTCGTCATTTGTGTCCCGGTATCCCAGTCTGTAATTTCTCTTTGAGTGTCCCGGTCGTTATTTATATTCCCTCTGTCCCGGTCGTCATTTGTGTCCCGGTCTGTAATTTCTCTTTGAGTGTTTATACCTGTGTCCTGGTCGTCATTTATATTCCCTGTGTCCCGGTCGTCATTTGTGTCCCGGTATCCCAGTCTGTAATTTCTCTTTGAGTGTCCCGGTCGTTATTTGTGTCCCGGTCTGTAATTTCTCTTTGAGTGTTTTTTCTTTTTAGTATTTTTTAGTTTTTTACATTTTTTCAGTTTTCTTTTTCTTCTTTATTTTTCAGCTTCACTATGAAATACATATCGCCGAACCTTTGTTTTTTTTTTAACTAAAATCTGGTAGGCATTGATGGCCTTATCCAAGTCAAAATCCCAAACCCAATCATCATCACTATCATTTTCAGTTTTGATATGTTTTGACTCTCGCTGTCCAGGTGGATCTCCATCTAACTGCGCGGTTTTGCGTTCTTTAGCCTCAAGCCTGTTTCCTTGCTGTTCTTTTGATTCCTCGGCACGCTTTCTTTTCTGACTTTCTCTATCAGCAGCAAGTTTTTTGGCATAGACTCTTTGAGCATCTTCATCGGCTTTTGCCATTGTAAGTTCATCAGTCATTGTAAACTTAAACATTAATAGATTTCTACGTGAACATATATGTCTTAAATATCTTTAATGACGTCACCGTCATAGCAAAAATGACGACAACTAACTTCATGACGTCAGGTCGACACAGAAATATGACGTCACCTGATCCACAGACAGACAACTTATTTTTATATATATATAGATATATATATACTAGCTGTTGGGGTGGCGCTTCGCGCCACCTCAACACCTAGTTGGTGGGGCGCTTCGCGCCCCCCCAAGCCCCCCCGCGCGCGTAAGTCGTTACGCGCCATTGTAGTTGTGTCCCTGTGTCCCACCTGTGAATATAGATAGATTTATATATGTGTTTCAAACTACGTAAAAATTGCGAATATACAACATTCTTGGCTTTCCCATTGTCTGTCCATATACAAAGCCGTATGTACTAATAATGACGTCATATGCAAACGCTCTTTTTACAAACAAACAAACATGCATACACACAACTCGTTTTTATATAGATAGATAGATAGATAGATACAATACAAATTAACTACGTAAAACTTGTGAATATACAACAGTCTTCGCTGTCCCATTGTCTGTGCGTATAAATAGATTGTCAGGTTTACCGACCCTCAAAGATGCAACATACAATTCTACATTGGTAAAGCAATCTGTATTAAGATCTATACCGCATTTTTCTAGTGATTGCCCTTGAGCTTTGTTGATGGTGGTTGCAAATGCTAATCGAATTGGGAATTGCAATCTTTTAAATTGAAAAAGCAGATCCGTTGGAATCATGGGAATGCGAGGAATAAGAACAGCCTCACCCTCATAAGGCCCTGTCAAGATTGTGGCCTCTATTAGGTTTTCCATTGTTTTTTTTACGGCAAGTCGCGTGCCATTGCAAAGCTTTGGTGGGTTGATATTTCTTAAAAGTATTATTGGTACGCCTATTTTTAGTTGTAGCACGTGTGGTGGAAACCCTGAAGGATCTATGGAATTTAAAAATTCAGATGGATAATTAACCGCTTCATTTGGTTCCAAAATACAAATTAACTGCGTAAAACTTGCGAATATACAACATTCTTCGCTGTCCAATTGTCGCTGCATATAAATAGATTGTCAGGTTTACCGACCCTCGAACATGCAACGTACAATTGTCCATGGGAAAAACAATCAGTATTAAGATCTATACCACATTTTTCTAATGATTGACCTTGAGCTTTGTTAATGGTGATTGCAAATGCTAATCGAATTGGGAATTGCAATCTTTTAAATTGAAAAGGCAGATCCGTTGAAATCATGGGAGTGCGAGGAATAAGAACAGCCTCACCCTCAAAAGGCCCTGTCAAGATTGTGGCCTCTATTAGGTTTTCCATTGTTTTTTTTTACGGCAAGTCGAGTGCCATTGCAAAGCTTTGGTGGGTTTATATTTCTTAAAAGTATTATTGGTCCGCCTATTTTTAGTTGTAGCACGTGTGGTGGAAACCCTGAAAGATCTATGGAATTTAAAAATTCAGATGGATAATTAACCGCTTCATTTGGTTCCAAAACTGTGTCGACTGACTTGTAAAGGACTGCCTGGTCTCGAATCTTGGTCAAAACAATATTGTTGATTTCGTGGACGTCTATATTTTTGGGTGCGAGAATCGCTCTTTCACTTAGCCATTTATTATTTTTATAATTTTTAGAATATTCGGAAATACTTTTTCAATCAATTCATTTTTGGACGTCACTAAATTACAGAAATCAGCAGGTAGTTGTATACGTCCTGAAATTGAGTCTACTGGGAGCTTTCCGTTTCCCATTGCCAGCAATTGATCTGAAAATGTTTGACCAGAGTCATCGTTTTGCAATCGGACACGCATATTTGTAGTTAATTTTAATGTTTTTACGTGTGCCCATAAATTAGAATTTTTCAGGCAAGCATTCATTTCGTCTGCAGGAGTTGATCTAGGTATTATAGGTAATGTTTGCCTGAAATCTCCGCAAGCAATATTAATGTGCTGCCAAAGGGTTTCGACTTCCCTCGCAAATCTTTCAAGCATTGATCCAGAGCCTCGAGCGATTTTTTGTGTGCCATTGTGCACTCATCCCAAATAATACGTTTGCATTGCTGCAATACTTTACCCATCCCAGATGATTTGGAAATATTGCACGTGGGAGTTTCTGTAGAATGTAAGTTCAGAGGCAATTTCAAAGCGGAATGAGCAGTTCTTCCACCAGGCAGCAATGTTGCGGCTATTCCGGACGACGCAATTGCCAACGCTATATCATTTTTTGATCGAATTGATGCCAGAATCAGTTTTATCACAAACGTTTTACCAGTACCTCCTGGCGCATCCAAAAGAAAATTTCTCCAACGTTGTTATCGACACAATGCATTATCGTATCATAAATGTCTTTTTGTTCCGACGTTAACTTGGAAATGTTATTTTGTACATACGACAATAGATCACTCGTTCTGTAACTTTGTTCACGATCCAATTCTACACATGTCGAAACAGCAGCGATACGGTTAGGTGAAGGCATTCCCAAATCCTGAAGAGGTTTGTTTGCCATACGTACGCACAAATCTTCTATAACAACTAAAGTTTAGTTATAAATTTCTGATGTAAAATCAAAAGTCATATCTGACGTCTCTAACTGTTTTCGATGGAGTATATCTTCGGACATTTTTGACTTATATATTTCCATAACTCTGTAGGAGCTGATGGAGAGCAAGTTGTTAAAATGATGCCAAACAATGCACGAATTTGACTTGGGGTTGACGTTTCGCACGCGTCATTGATGCAGTTATCCCAGTGTTGGTCATTCTCCAATAAATTCAGAGCTTGGCATGCACTACGGTAAGTGTCATGTATAGTACCATTTACAGTCCTCAAATACTCAAAGGATGTCGGACCGGGTACATTCACCAAAAGCAGGCGTAGAAAGAAGCATTCATGTTGATTGGGGTGAACGGTGTAGAGTCTTCCTATCGTGGTATCTTTGAAGATGGTAGGTTGGCCGTCGACTGACTTACCCTGTTTTCGACGTTCAAATACTTTATTTTTAGTATTCCACGTGTAATACGAAGGCACTTCAGTATACAGCAGTTTTTTTGCAAAAGAATCATTTTTGCAAAGCGAAAAAAAAGCTGTTAATGTTGTATCCGGTGGATTCAGGACTCTTTGTTGCACGTTGGTTTCCGTGAAATAAACACGTTGACCATTCTGTAAATGTACCGCTAAGTGAACAACAGCTGGACTACGTTCATGTATCGGAAATGAAAGAATTCGCCAAACAGCTTCATTACTGCTTATGTATCTTCCAGCCTGATATTGTACGATTTCATCGAAATCTTTGATTTCGGGCTGCAAGCCAAAAACTGCCATGTCACTGCCTTTGTTGACGTATTTACATATGTATTTGATTGCCTTTACGGAGTTACAGTATTCAACGTTTATGTGTGCATTAAATGTTTTTGATAATAATGGGGAATATGGAACAACCCACTGGTTATCTACTTCGATGGTGGTACCGTTACGCTTCTTTATTATTGCTGTTTTACCGCCATCTTCAGTAGATCTTCTTCTATATTGTGGGTAACCATCATTGCCAGTAATTGTGTTTGATACTAAAAGTCGAGGATATTGCTTTGTGCACCTTCCTTTGGCCATGCATGGTGAATTTTCGTTCAGTGCACCGCAAGGTCCATGTATCATATTTTTTACAATAATATCATGTAACCCTTATCGACATTTTTATCAGGTATTTCAGCGGAAATCACATCATCAATTTCGTTCGAAGTAATTTTTTTATGTAGCCAGATTAGTATATGTGCGTGTGGCAAACCTCGTTTTTGCCATTCCACTGAGTACATCCAGCATCGCACTGACCCAAACACTTCAAGTTTTACAATGTAGTTTATCAGTGATTTCAACTTTTGCCGGAAGACACGGGCCGTAATGTCATGCCTATGAACCGCCGATTGTCCTTGAAGTAAAAGCTGCAGTATCTCGTCCCAAGATTGATTACATGTAAATGTAATAAATAAATCTGGACGACCATAGAGACGAACATACGCAATAGCATCTTGAGCATATTCATGCATATGACGGGGACTGCCAGCATATGACGAAGGTAAAATTGTTAATCTTCCAACGTTTGTGGTATTACCGTCATTTATAACTGCATCTCGCAAATGAATGTATTGTTCAGAGCGGAGCTTGGTCTGATTCAGGCGGATATATAGCAAACGTTCTGATTCAATTTTAGCATACATATCAACGACGAATTGGTGAAACAATTCACGGCATTTTAAAATATAATTTTCTTCATCCTGCCGAATCATTAGTCTATAGGAATAATAATGCATTGCACTGCATTTCTTATTCATTTCTTTGTTAGTGGCTGGATTCATCAATTTAATATTAAAGTGATAGCCGTCGGCTCCATCCCAAAAAATGATAGGATATTGTAGGGCATCGTAGCATCGATGAGTTTCAGCAATTCTTAACAACTGAGCGTTTCGCTTATGAAGAATAATATCTCGAGGTAAAAACTGATCACCGACCATAACGATTGCCACTTCGTCGATAGTTGGAGCATTGTATCTACGCACATGTTGGCCAGGAGGCGTTTTGTCAGCGGAAATAACAATTTTATGCGTATCAGTAGGCATCAAATCGATGGCTGTTTTGAACAGACGCACTAAATTATTATTTTCGTGGAAAAGATGTTGCAATTGGGAAACGATTGTCCTTTCAACGTTGGGAGAAATTTCGCAACGTGCATTCAATTCAGAATTTCTATCACTGATGAAGTACAATTGTAAAAATTTATGATTCTCGCCTGAGAATGGTAGAAGGGACCCTGCTCTATGATAAATTTGCCCTTTTACTTTGAAAGTAGACATAAATTGATCTGGATTTTCGATTTGGGCTCCAAACGACGTCATTTGGAAACATGAGTTGTATTTTCTGATTTTTGACAAAAAACGCTTAGATTCTGACGTAGTTCCAGTAAGGAAAGTCTTCAATGGCTCTGGTGGTGCAGCCAATAGAGGAAGTTTAACTTTTCCTGAGGCGCAACACATTCCCATTGTTTCACCATTGAATTTCAAGGCCTTGCAATAGGGACAAATTTTAGACATTGTCCCGATTTGAACACATCTACTCAAGCTATAATCATCGACTGGGTTGTACCTGAATGCCAGGCGATAACTTTCAGGTTGCTCTGATTCCTCGGCACGCTTTCTTTTCTTACTTTCTCTATCAGCAGCAAGCCTGATTTCTTGCTGTTCTTGTGATTCCTCGGCACGCTTTCTTTTCTTACTTTCTCTATCAGCAGCAAGCCTGATTTCTTGCTGTTCTTGTAATTCCTCGACACGCCTTCTTTTTTCACTTTCTCTTTTAGCAGCAAGTCTGCTTCCGCGTTGCTCTGGTAGTTCCTCGGCACGCTTTCTGTTCTTTCTTTCTCTATCAGCCTCAAGCCTGTTTCCTTGCTGTTCTTTTGATTCCTCGGCACGCTTTCTGTTCTTTCTTTCTCTATCAGCCTCAAGCCTGTTTCCTTGCTGTTCTTTTGATTCCTCAGCACGCCTTCTTTTTTCACTTTCTCTTTTAGCAGCAAGTCTGCTTTCGCGTTGCTCTGGTAGTTCCTCGGCACGCTTTCTTTTCTGACTTTCTCTATCAGCAGCAAGTTTTTTGG
>NW_027062870.1:0-76627 GCF_032884065.1 Artemia franciscana
GAAAAATGAACAGTGACAACCACAATTGGAAAGGTGGCCCGGTGGAACGGGAATTGCTGGACACGGTACACCTTTATAATTATATTCCGATGCCACTGAATTAAAGCCAAAATTGTTCAAATAGCTCGTAGAAATTTGACGATTTTCACAAATGGAAATAACTATTGTGTGGTCACCCGTGTTGACACTTGCGACGGGGGAACTGCCCCTCTCCTGCTTGCAAATTAGGGTTACATTAATGTCTTATTATACCGCTTTACGTCTACACTCTTTGAATGCTCAAAGATAATAATATTTCTTAATCTCTTACTGTACTCAAAGTCACTAGTTGCGCAAATCCAATTAGATTCAAAGTTAAATCCAGTTTATGTCCTCACAGTTCAAAGACCAAATCAATACATTCAGAACTACAACACTTTTTTAAAACAATATTGATTGCTTTTGTCTCTTTTAATAGGCTTAAACTTAAGATTAAATTAGACCTAAAATTCAACCGCTAAACAAATCTATATTTTCTTTTTGCTTTGATAATGTTTGAGTGAAACATTACGAACTGTAAAATTATGAAGGTAACATGCTAACACACATATTTAATCAATTACAATTGAAACTTGGAAATGAACGATTTATCTTTTCGCACGTCGGTGGACAAATAACTTGGTGAAACGCCTTTTATTATAAGAGGAAAAAAAAAAATGGCATATTGTACACCACACAAAGAAAAAAAAAATATATCGATTGAATCGTTCAAAACAGAATTTGAACTCTCTATAGCAACGCATCAATTAGGCAAAATTCGGCAACTCTGTTTGGAAACTAAATAATTTCTTTTCCATTTCTTAACTGCTTGAAGCAGGAATGTTTTCGCAAGCAGAGATAATATGGTATGATAATTACACTAATTCATGTCATTTTAAAATTAATTTTTTATTACTATATTTAACTTTATAAATAGTAGTATATTTCTTTTCAAAATCAGGCTTGTACATTAGGAACTACAACATTTTTTGAAAAGCAATTATATTCTTACCTTTGTCTCTTCCAATCGACCAAAACTGTTTATTCTGAGAGTTCAGCAATGTGCTCATCGATCTGACTCCTTTGGCCAGGACAGTAGTAAATCATCAACCAATGGAAGATTCAACTCTTCATTTGTATCATCCTACACATCATAACAAATTAATTAGCTACTTTTAGGATACGACAATCATTCTTCAAAATTCTTAATCATACGTTACGTCCTTTAAGAATTCTGCTGAAGGGGAGGGGTCTCGGGTCTCCATTCATTTAATTATTTTCATTGGAAAATTAAATTATATGTTTATAAAATTATTCCATATTAAAATGCGATACTCTTTCTTGTAGCTCGCAAAATCGTAAAATACTTTCTATAGGTGCTGGGATCAGGGGTACCATACTGTACATGACGTCATTAAGTTTTTTAATTTTTCTAAATAATATTATTGACTACTTACTTCTACCAACCATCAACCAACAATTACCAATTACCAACAATTACCAATAACTTTTACGAACAATTTACTTCAACCATTAAAAGTTTAGTAAAATTTGGTACTGATGTATTATCCTGACCCCACCCAAGAAGTGACGTTAGAAAACAATTCTTACTTCTTAATAAGCAGAACAATCCTAGCTAACGGATCTGCTTGCAGTCCAGCTGTACTTTTCCCAAAACTCCCCTAACGTGCAAATTTATCACTCTTATTTTTTATTTTCCTCTAATTCGCACAATGCGTCTCTAAAAACCCATTTACCTGTTAATTGAATCAACTGTAACGAAATAATAACATAAAACAAAATTTACGGATGTCAAATTCATTGACAATATATAAAATGAGCTACATATATATTATATAATTTTATTATACATAATTAAATAACCAGATATATGATTTAAACGATAAATTCAAAAATTATACGGGCAATCTTATGATTTGCGGCCAGGGATAAGCCAACGAAGTAAAAATAAACTTAACTTACTTTTTTTGATACTTTAATAAACCAAAGATATGAACAATACTAAAACAGCTCAGAGACTAAATTCATTTGAGATAATTATTTTTTTTGATTTACTATCATTTCCTATGGACAACAGAAAACATTTTTAATTTTTGTTTCAGGGAGGGAAGGGGAGTTGGCAAATTAAAGAATGTACAACTGTAAGATTATAAAAGAAAAGACAACATCTTTCAACTTGATGTGTCTCATGATCCTTGGCACCAAATCTGGCAATCAAATTTTTTTCCAAATCAATCAGCGGTTCTCCCCCAATACGTGATTACACAGACGGACAGACAGACAGACAGATAAACGGATGGATTTGCAACGTCTTAGTAGCCAAGTTGGCTCATTGGATCCAAAAAAAGGAAAACCATAGCATATAATCACCCAGGCATCATCACCTATTTGAATAGTGGAATATATCTATCAAGGTAGGTTTTTGAGATCTGTCTGTCCTGCCCACCCGTCTATGCAATCGAATATAGCGGGAGAACCGCCAGTCAGATTTGTATTAAATTGAACTATTTGGTTTAAAATTGAGCTTAATTAGGGCGATGGGGCTTTATGGGTTAAAAAAAATCGAGTTTTTCATTTAATTCACTCTAACTAGCAAATGGAGAAATGCATTTAGATGAAAATTGAATAAAGGACGCCTAAGAGTATGATATGCATTGGGTTCTGGGATGGAGACCCAAGCTTAATTAGGGGGAGGGGGATTTAAGAGCTCAAAAAGTTAAGTTTTTTGTTTGACTCAGTTTAAACTTGCGAATGAAAATAATGGATCTCATGAAATTCAAGCCAAGATGCCAAAACCATAAGACATATAATTTTTCGAGATGAAGACCCTAGCTAAATTAGGGGAAGGGGCTTTGGAGTGTTAAAAAAAAGTTGAGTTTTTCATTTAATTCAGTGTAACGTGCGAGAGATTGATGGATCTCAGTGAAGATTCAAGTGAAGATTCAGTGAAGAATTAAGTTTTGAGATGAAAACCCTAGTTCAAATAGAACGAGGGGGAGTGGGTTTTAAAGTGCTGAAAAAAGTCAAGCATTGGGTTTAATTTAGTATAACTTGCGAATGGAGCAACGGATCCAAAGGAAAGCTAGACCAAAGATGACTAGGATCAGGGCTCACATCGAGCTCTGATATCACAAGCCCTATCTAAAATAGGGCGAGGGGAGGGGATTTCAAGTATTAAGAAAGTCGAGTTTTCCTTCAGTTTAGTAGAGCCTATAGCTACTTCCACCCATGGCTTGCCCACAGCCTGGAAAATAACCCTTTTCCGAAATAAGTCATGTAGAAGGCAACCTTCAACCAAATATTCCATCCTCAGAGAAAAATTACTTTGTATGGCACTTAGTATTTACTAAGTGACATACAGTGACTGTATGTAAATTGTATGAATGTATGATTGTAGTGACAAAGCCGCCCTGGCCGAGTGGGTTGGTGCGCTGGATTCAGGATCCATTGTCTGAGAGGACGCGGGTTCAAATCCTAGTGTACCCAATTCTTCAGTTTGGGACGGGGGTCAGTGGCGTGACCCTGTAAGCTTAGCCAGAGTCGACCCACCACTAAATGGTACCTGGAGAAATCTGGGGAAGGTAAACAGGAAGGGTGTGCGAAAGCACAGGTTGGCTGGCCCCCAACCCCCCATTGCACTTCCTGGCTGAAGGGCAAGAAACGGAGATTAGCACCGCCAGTACGGACTGTAAAGTCTAATACCGTATCCTTTACCTACACAGTGATTGCAAATTCTGTCGGTCTGTCAGTCCCGGTCTTGCTAGTTTAGGCCATTCAAGATAAGCTAGGACGATGAAATTGGCAGGCATATAAGGGACCAGACTAGATTAAACTTTGAAATAGTTGTTTCCCCGATTCATCCATTTGGAGGGGGGAGTGGGAGGACGCTTGATTTGGAAAAATTAGATAGGATCTTAATAAAATTTGATTTTTAGAAGGATATCATGTCTCAGAGCTCTTATTTTAACTTCCGACCGGATCAGGTGACATTGGATGGGGAAACCAAAAACCATGGAAAATGCTTATAGTGGAGGGATCGGGATGAAACTTAATGGGAAAATAAGCAGAAGTCCTAGATATGTGATTGACATAAACAAAACGAATTGACTCTCCTTTGGGGAGTTGTAGGGAGGGTTAATTCTGAAAAATTAGAAAAAATGAGGTTTTTTAACTTACGAACGAGTGATCGGATCTCAATGAAATTTGATATTTAGATGGATATTGTATCCTTACCTATGCAGTGATTGCAAATTCTGTCGGTCTGTCAGTCCCGGTCTTGCTAGTTTAGGCCATTCAAGATAAGCTAGGACGATGAACTTTGGCAGGCATATAAGGGAGGCATGTAAGGAGGCATGCCGTATCCTTTACCTTTTTAGAAGGATATTGTGTCTGAAACTCTTATTTTAAATCCCGACCAGATCTGGTGATATTGGGGGGAGTTTGGGGTGGGGAAACCTAAAATCATGGAAAACGCTTAAATTGGATGGATCGGGATGAAACTTGGTGAAAAAAATAAGCAGAAGTCTTAGATACGTCATTTACATAAATGGAACGGATCCGATCTATTGGGGGGGGGGGGGTTAATTGTGAAAAATTTGAAAAAATGACGTATTTTCAACTTACGAAGGAGTGATCGGATCTTCATGAAACTTCATATTTAGAAGGGCCTCGTAACTCAGATCTCTTATTTTAAATCTCAACCGATCCAGCGCAATTGGGGGGGGGGGAGCAGTTGGGGTACCGAAAATCTTATAAAATACTCAAAGCGGCGAGATCAGGATGAAACTGGATGGGAAGAATAAAAATCTTAAAGAATCTTGTGCTTTGAAGCTCTAATTTTAAATTCCGACCAGATACTGTGAAATTGGGGGAACCGGAATTCTTGGAAAACAGGAAAATTGGGGAGGTTTTTATCTTACGAAGAGGGATCAGATCTTGATGAAATTTCGATATTTAGAAGGAATTCATTTTTCAGAACTCATATTTCAAATCCCGACCAGATCTTTAACATTGGGGGGAGTTAGAGGGGGAAATCTTGGAAAAACACTTGGAGTGGAGGAATCGGGACGAAGCTTGGTGGATAGAATAATCAAATATCCTTGATACGTGATTGACAGAACAGTACTGGATTCGCTTTCTTTGGGGGAGTTGGGGACAAGGGTTCAGTGATTTGGCGAGTCAGGTGCTTCTGGACGTGCTAGGACGATGAATATTGGTAGGTGTGTCAGGGACCTGCCTAAATTGACTTGATAAAGTCGTTTTCCCAGGTTCGACAATCTGGGGGGCTAAAGGGAGAGGAAAAATTAGAAAAAAATTAGGTATTTATAACTTACAAGTGGGTGATAGGGTCTTAGTGAATTTTGATATTTAGAAGGACATCGTGACTCAGAGCTCTTATTTTAAATCCTGACCGGCATTAAGCCTCTTATTTTCCTTGTAAATCAATCTATTGATTCATAGAATTTTGTTAGAGCTCATACCATATGATTTCTTTGCTCTTAGCTCTTCTTGCCTTGTCATAAGTGCCATATGAGCTCTTAGCTCTTGTTGTTTTTGTTTATTTATAATACTCCGTACTTTGTGTTTTTTTTATACTTTTACAGATAATAAAGTTTATTCACTTATTAATTCATTCTGCAGTTTGACCAGCCGTATGGAATGCGTCTGAATCAGCGGGCTTCATGCATGCCCGTGATTTTATAATATACGTTTGTAGGGAGTTTTTACCGACCATCTGAATTGACTACACAGCATGCGGCTTGCGTGAGTGAGACCCAGCCAAAGGATATAGTGTGTCTGAAATTTACTTGAAAACTTAAGGCAGTTTCCTTGCAAAGGAGCCGAGGGCGAGACATGTCATCAAAGTGTGAATCAAGACTTCATTTTCTTACTCTTCTTTTCTTTCAGCACGCTGAGAGCCAGCGACCTCAGCTAGCTGCCAAAAGTGTGGATTTTTGCTCCTCCTTTTTATTGAGCTTTAACTTCTCTTTTTAAAAAAGTCTGCAACAGACCTCACCTGGCTCCTTACTTTTAAATTGAGTTTTTTTTTGTTGCTAAGTTTTTACTAATTGAATCAGAAAATGGACTACTTTATTACCTTTTATCTGTTTTAAAAGCCAATCCAAAGTTTGTTTTTCTATTTTCAATATTTTTTCCACCATTCCGACATGTTTCAGAATAACCCTGTATTTTTCAAACGTGCCAGATTTGACTGAACAATAATCGCCAGAAGTTCAGCTCTATTTGCACTGTATTATTCCTGTCATGTTATCTGTCTGATTCAATCAGAAGTTTTTTGACTGCACTTAATTGTTGTTGGATGTCTAGCAGCCAAACAAGCGAAAAAATATTTTCAATATTTTTTTTATCATTCCCACATGTTTCAGAATAACCGTGTGTTTTTTCAAAAGTGCCAGACGTGACTGATCACTAATCACCAGAAGTTCAACTCTATATGCACTGTGTTAATCCTGTCATGTGATCTATCTGATCCAATCAGGAGTTTTTTGACTGCACTTAATTGTTTTGATAGTCTTTTCCTTTCAAGCTGTTGTGTTGAAAATTGGTTAAGATTATTTTCTTGGTCTTCATTAGGTGTGTACCAGCTGAATAAAGGAAACGGTTAAAAAACGATAAAACGGAAATTCTGGTTCTTGATTAAGATTTCCAAGAGAGGAATGACAGGGGACATTTTATAGGCAAGGGAAGGGGATAAGAAGCCTTCAGAATGGCTTTAAAAAAAGGTAGTATGGGCTAAAGGTAGTACTATATATATATATATATATATAATATATATATATATATATATATATATATATATATATATATATATATATATATAGTATATATATATATATATATATATATAACGCGTAAGCGCGTAAGTCGTTACGCGCCATATTAGTTACGTGCCATTGTAGTTGTGTCCCTGTGTCCCACCTGTGAATATAGAAGATATATATATATTATATATATATATATATATATATATATATATATATAAATATATATATATATATATATATATATATATATATATATATATATATATATATATATTATATATATATATATATATATATATGTTTTTAACTACGGTAAAACCTGCGAATATACAACATTCTTTGATGTCCCATTGTCTGTGCATATAATTGGATTGTCAGATTTACCGACTCTTGAACATGAAACACAAAATTGTCCATGGGAAAACAATCCGTATTCAAATCTATACCTGATTATTCTAATGATTGCCCTTGAGCTTTGTGATGGTGATTGCTAATCGAATATGTGTCCCCTTCGTCATTTATATATCCTCCTTGTAGTTGTGTCCCTGTGTCCCGGTCGTCATTTATATTCCCAGTATCCCGGTCGTCATTTGTGTCCCAGTGTCCCAGTCTGTAATTTCTCTTTGAGCGTCTGGGTCGTCATTTATATTTCCTGTGTCCTGGTGTCCCGGTCGTCAATTGTGTCTCGGTCTGTAATTTATCTTTGAGTGTCCTGGTCGCCATTTATATCTCCCGGTCGTTATTTGTGTCCCAGTGTCCCAGTCTGTGATTTCTCTTTGAGTGTCCAGGTCGTCATTCATATTCCCTGTGTCCCGGTCTGTAGTTTTCTTTTTCTCCTTTATTTTTCAGTTTTTTCCTTTTTTTTCTTTTTCAGTTTTTAATTTTTTTTATTAGTTTTTACTTTGTTTTTTTTTTGGTTTCCTTTTTAGTTTTTACCTTTTTTTAGTTTTTAGTTTTTTACCTTTTTTATTTTTGTTTAGTTTTTTAGCTTTTTTTGTTTTTTTAGTATTTTATTTTTTAGGTCTTTTTTGTAGTTTTTACCTGTTTTAGTTTTTTCTTCTTCTTTTGTATTAATGCACCGAACGACGTCATTTCGAAACAAGAGTTATATTTTCTGATTTTTGAAAAAAAAACGCTTAGATTATGACTTAGTTCCGAAAAGCAAAGTCTTCAATGGCTCTGGGGGTGCAGCCAGTTGAGGAAGTTTAACTTTTCCTGAAGGGCAACACATTCCTATTTTTTCACCATTAAATTTCAAGGCCTTGCAGTAGCGACAAATTTTAGACAAAGTCCCGACTTGAATACATCTACTATATCATCGACTGGGCTGTACCTGAATGCCATTGGATAATTTTCACGTTGCTCTTGTGATTCCTCGGCACGCTTTCTTTTGACATTATCTCTTGAAGCCGCAAGTCTGTTTTCACGTTGCTCTTGTGATTCCTCGATACGCCTTCTTTTTTCACTTTCTCTTTTAGTAGCAAGTCTGGTTTCGCGTTGCTCTGGTAGTTCCTCGACACGCCTTCGTTGACGGAAAATTGCATTTTCCTAATCTAGCATTATCTCTTGAAGCCGCAAGCCTGTTGAATACATCTACTATAATCATCGACTGGGCTGTACCTGAATGCCATGCGATAATTTTCACGTTGCTCTTGTGATTCCTCGGCACGCTTTCTTTTGGCATTATTTCTTGAAGCCGCAAGCCTGTTTTCACGTTGCTCTTGTGATTCCTCGGCACGCCTTCGTTGACAGAAATTGCACATTCCTAATCTGGCATTATCTCTTGAAGCCGCAAGCTTGTTTCACGTTGCTCTTGTGACTCCTCGGCACGCTTTCTGTTCCTACTTTCTCTATCAGCCGCAAGCCTGTTTTCCTTGCTGTTCTTTGATTCCTCGGCACGCTTTCTTTTCTTAATTTCTCTATCTATCTTATTTCTTATTTTTATTGTAAGAAAATTGTGGACGGAAAAATGTTTATTGTATTATGACTGAAGAACCTACAATGGCAACAGCCGAGGCAACTGTTGCCATTGTAGGTTCTTCAGTCATTATACAATTAAACGTTTTTCCGTCCACAATTTTCTTACAATTAAAAATTTGTCTTTGAACGAATTTCTTAAATACCTTTAATGAAGTCATCGTCATAACAAACATGACGACAAAAACTTCATGACGACATGACATGATGACATGACGTCACTCGACACACACACAGACAACTTATATATATATATATATATATATATATATATATATATATATATATATACATATATATATATATATATATATATATATATATATATATATATATATATATATATATATATATATATATATAAATATATATATACTAGCTGTTGCGGTGGCGCTTCGCACACCCCCCAAGCCCCCCCCCGTGCGCGTAAATCGTTACGCGCCATTTATATTCCCTGTGTCCCGGTGGTCATTTGTGTCCCGGTATCCCAGTTTGTAATTTCTCTTTGAGTGTCCCGGTTGTCATTTATATTCCCTGTGTCCCGGTCGTAATTTGTGTCCCGGTCTGTAATTTCTATTCGAACAATCCTGTGTCCCACCCGTGAATATGTATATATATATATATATATATATATATATATATATATATATATATACATATATATATGTATATATATATATATATATATATATATATATATATATATATATATACATATATATATATATGTATATATATATATATATATATATATATATATATATATATATATATATATATATATACATATATATATATATATATATATATACATATATATATGTATATATAATATATATATATATATATATATATATATATATATATATATATATATATATATGTATATATATATATATATATATATATATATATACATATATATATATATATATATATATATATATATATATATATATATATATATATATATATATATATATATACATATATATATATGTATAATCTATATATATAAAAATAAGTTGTCTGTCTGTCTGTGGATGGATCAGGTGACGTCACCTGAAAAAACTGGATCATGTGACGTCAAAACTGAAAAAACTAAAAAAAGGCAAAAACTACAAAAAAAAACTAAAAACTAATAAAAAAAATAAAAAAAGCTAAAAACTAAAAAAAGGCAAAAACTACAAAAAAACTAAAACTAATAAAAAAGCTAAAAAACTAAAAAAACTAAAAAAAAGGCAAAAACTACAAAAAAAACTAAAAACTAATAAAAAAAATAAAAAAACTAAAAAACTAAAAAACTAAAAAAACTAAAAAAGGTAAAAAACTAAAAAAACTAAAAACTAAAAAAAACTAAAAAAAGGAAAAAACTGAAAAATAAGCTAAAATAAAGGTAAAAACCAATAAAAAACTAAAAAAAAAAACTGAAAAAACTAAAAAAAGCAAAAACTACAAAAAAAAACTAAAAACTAATAAAAAAAGTAAAAAAGCTAAAAAACTAAAAAAACTAAAAAAACTAAAAAAGGTAAAAAACTAAAAAAAATAAAAAATAAAAAAAAACTAAAAAAAAGGAAAAAACTGAAAATAAGCTAAAATAAAGGTAAAAACCAATAAAAAACTAAAAAGAAAAAAAGGAAAAAACTAAAAAAAATTTTCATCTAAAAAACTAAAAAAAACTAAAAAAGGTAAAAACTAAAAGAACTAAAAAAGAAAAAAATAAATGACGAAACTCAAAGAGAAAGCGACCAGGACAAAAGGAATGTTCGATTAGCAATCAACAAAGCACCGGGACACAGGGAGTATAAATGACGACCAGGACATAAGTAAAAAAAAAAACTATCTATATATATAAAAATAAGTTGTCTGTGGATCTGTGGATCGTGGATCAGGTGACGTCACCTGAAAAAACTGGATCAGGTGACGTCAAAACTGAAAAAACTAAAAAAAGGCAAAAACTACAAAAAAAACTAAAAACTAATAAAAAAAATAAAAAAGCTAAAAAACTAAAAAAACTAAAAAAAGGCAAAAACTACAAAAAAAAAACTAAAAACTAATAAAAAAGCTAAAAAACTAAAAAAACTAAAAAAAAGGCAAAAACTACAAAAAAAACTAAAAACTAATAAAAAAAATAAAAAAGCTAAAAAACTAAAAAAACTAAAAAAACTAAAAAAAGGTAAAAAACTAAAAAAACTAAAAACTAAAAAAAACTAAAAAAAAGGAAAAAACTGAAAAATAAGCTAAAATAAAGGTAAAAACCAATAAAAAACTAAAAAAAAAAACTGAAAAAACTAAAAAAAGGCAAAAACTACAAAAAAACTAAAAACTATTAAAAAAAGTAAAAAAGCTAAAAAACTAAAAAAACTAAAAAAAAATAAAAAAACTAAAAAAAAGTAAAAACCAAAAAAAAATAAAAAATAAAAAAAAACTAAAAAAAAAGGAAAAAACTGAAAAATAAGCTAACATAAAGGTAAAAACCAATAAAAAACTAAAAAGAAAAAAAGGAAAAAACTAAAAAAAATTTTCATCTAAAAAACTAAAAAAAACTAAAAAAGGTAAAAACTAAAAGAACTAAAAAAGAAAAAAATAAATGACGAAACTCAAAGAGAAAGCGACCAGGACAAAAGGAATGTTCGATTAGCAATCAACAAAGCACCGGGACACAGGGAGTATAAATGACGACCAGGACATAAGTAAAAAAAAAAATTAACAAAACTAAAAAGAAGGTAAAAACTACAAAAAAACTAAAAAGAAAAAAAAACTAAAAACTAATAAAAAAAACTAAAAAATCTAAAAATCTAAATGAGCTAAAAAAGAAAAAAAAAGGAAAAAAATAAAGGAGAAAAACAAAACTATAAAACGAATGTATATACAGACCGGGACACCGGGATACAAATGACGACCGGGACACAGGGAATATAATGACGACCGGGACACAGGGACACAACTACAACGGGGACACCGGGAGAAACAGGGGGATGTAAATGACGACCGGGACACCGGGACAGGGAATGGTCGATTAGCAATCACCATCAACAAAGCTCAAGGGCAATCATTAGAATCATGAGGAATAGATCTGAATACAGATTGTTTTCCCATGGACCATTATATGTTGCATGTTCAAGAGTCGGTAAACCTGACAATCTATTTATATGCAAAGACAATGGGACAGCAAAGAATGTTGTATATTCGCAAGTTTTACGTAGTTAAAACCATATATATATATATATATATATATATATATATATATATATATATATATATATATATATATATATATATATATATATATATATCTATATTCACAGGTGGGACATAGGGACACAACTACAATGGCGCGTAACTATTATGGCGCGTAACGACTTACGCGCGCGGGGGGGCTTGGGGGGGGGGGGCGCGAAGCGCCCCCACCAACTAGGTGTTGGAGTGGCGCAAAGCGCCACCCCAACAGCTAGTATATATATATATATATATATATATATATATATATATATATATATATATATATATATATATATATATATATATATATATATCTATATATATATACATATATATATATGTTTTTATATATATGTTTTTAACTACGTAAAACATGCGAATATACAACATTCTTCGCTGTCCCATTGTCTGTGCATATAAATAGATTGTCAGGTTTACTGACTCTTGAACATGCAACATATAATTGTCCATGGGAAAAACAATCCGTATTCAGATCTATACCTCATTATTCTAATGATGTGTCCCTGTGTCCCAGTCGTCATTTATATTCCCTGTGTCCCGGTGGTCATTTGTGTCCCGGTATCCCAGTTTGTAATTTCTCTTTGAGTTTCCCGGTCGTCATTTATATTCCCTGTGTCCCGGTGTCCCGGTCGTCATTTGTGTCCCGATCTGTAATTTCTATTCGAACAATCCCTGTGTCCCAGTCGTCATTTATGTATCCCGCCTGTGCCCCGGCGTCCCCGATGTAGTTGTGTCCCTATGTCCCGGTCGTCATTTATATTCCCTGTGTCCCGGTCTTGATTTGTGTCCGGGTGTCCCAGTCTGTAATTTCTCTTTGAGGTTCCCCGTCGTCATTTATATTCCCTGTGTCCCGGTCGTCATTTGTGTCCCGGTGTCCCGATATGTAATTTTATCAGTTGACAAAAATGACGTCAGTCGACAAACAACTTCATGACGCATACAGCTCAATCTTTATAATGACGTCAGTCGACAAACATGACGTCAGTCGACACACAAACATGACGTCACTCGAAACACACACACACACAGAAAACTTATTTTTATATATATAGATAGAAGATATAAATATATATATATATATATATATATATATATATATATATATATATATATATATATATATATATATAGAATAAATACTTGAAGTAGGACTTGAAGTAATACTTAAGTACAATTTTGGTAAGTACTTGATATTTGATACTTAAGTAAGAATTTGGGAAGTACTTATTACTTGATATTTAAGTAAAAAAAACAATGAGTACTTAATACTTGATACTTAAGTACAAATTTGGAGCACTTCTTGCAGCACTGCTTATGACCCTTAGCACATAACATAACATGGAATTGGTTTCTGGCCAAGGAAGACAATCCAGGCATTAAGAAATCGTTTTTGCTTGTTAGACTTTCAATCTGGTTTGTTTTAATGTCTAATATGGCATAGATGATAAAATATCTATGCCATCATCTTTTTTATTTGAGTCTTTAGTTTCATCTCCATCAAGATCAGACTGCCTAATCCAATTTATATCCTTTATATCTTCAGCTTTCTTATGAGATTCACTGATTTTATCTTGTTTTTTTGGTCTGTTTTGTCATGTTTGCTCAAATTGAGGATGAATACTACTTGTAGTTGCCTTACCCGCATGATCGGACTGCCTCATCCTAAGTTTATACCTTTTTGCTTTCTTGTATTTTATGCTTTCTTGTGTTTTCTTGCTTTCGTCTCGTTTTTGGTCTGTCTGTCTTATCAAGCCTGCCTCCAATTGAGGTTGATTTTTATCTGCAATTCTTGTACCTGCATGACCAGACTGCCTGATTATATTTTCATTCTCCTTTCCTTCATCCTTTTTATTTGAGTCTTTGGTTTTTTCTACATCATGATCCGACGGCCTAATCTGATTTTTATCCTTTATATCTTCATGTTTTTTATTTGACTCATTGTTTTCATCTCTATTATGTTCTGTCTGTTTTATTACGCTTGCCTCAAATTGAGGTTGATTCGTACCTGCAGTTGTCGTTCCTGTTTAATCAGACTGCCTCACCAGATTTTCATTCTCTATGCCATCATCTTTTTTATTTGAGTCTTTGTACTCGTCTCCATCATGATCGGACTGCCTAATCCGATTTATATCCTTTATATCCTCAACATTTTTATAGATTTATTGATTTTGTCTTGATTTTTTTTCGGTCTGATTTGTCAAGCTTGTTTCAAATTGATGATGATTACTACTTGAAGTTGTCTTACCCTTATGATCAGACTGCCTCATCCTATTTTTATGCCTTCTTGTTATCTTGTATTTTATACCTTCTTGTATTTTATTGTTTTCGTCTCGTTTTTGGTCTGTTTGTTTTGTATCGCTTGCCTCAAATTGAGGGTGATTTGTTTCTGAAGATGTCATACCTACATCATCGGACTGCAGATATTCAAAAATCATCACATTTTCATCCTCTATGCCCTAAATTTTTTCGCAATTGAGTCAATATTATCGTGTCCATCGTGATTGGGCTGTGTCACTAGATTCTTGAATTCTTGAATTCTTGCAACTGTCTCTCATTCTTTATTTCTTTCATTTTTTCTTTCTTTCATTCATTATTTCATTCATTCTTTGTTTCTTTATTTCCTTCTTTCATTATTTCATTCTTTCATTCATTCGTTTATTCATTCATTATTTCTTTCATTCATTTGTTTTCTTTTTTTCTTTCTTTCATTCATTCATTCATTCTTTCATTCATTCATTCTTTCATTTATTCATTTTCTTTCTATCTTTCATTTTCTTTCTTTCATTAATTCATTTTCTTTTTTCTTTTATTTATTGATTCAATCATTTTCTTTCTTTTTTTCATTTTCTTTCTTTCTTTCATTCATGCTTTCATTCATACATTCTTTCATGCTTTCATTCATTCTTTCTTTCTTTATTCCATTAATTAATTCATTCATTCATTCATACATTCATTCATTCATTCATTCATACATTCATTCATTCATTCATTCTTTCTTTCATTCTTTCTTTCTTTCTTTCCTTCTTTCTTTCTTTCCTTCTTTCTTCCTTTCTTTCTTGATCTTGCCTTTTGTATTGCTTGCATTGTTTTTGTCTAAATCATGATCGGTTCTTATACTTTCCACAACGGTCTTAGCAGATTATCATATAGCATATGATCTACTATATAGCAGATCATTTTACAAAGTCCAATGAGAAAAAGATAAATAAATAATCCAACAAAGGTTCCAGTGATTATATATGGCATAATGACAAAATACCTATGCCATCCTCTTTTTTATTTGAGTCTTTGGTTTCGTCTCAATCTTTATCAGACTGCCTAATCCGATTTATTTCCTTTATAACTTCAGCTTTTTTATAAGATTCACTGATTTTGTCTTGTTTTCTTTCGGTCTGTTTTGTCAAGCTTGCCTCAAATTGAGGATGATTACTACTTTTAGTTGCCTTACCTGCATGATCGGACTGCCTCATCCTAATTTTATACTTTGTTGTTTTCTTGTATTTTATGCTTTCTTGTATTTTCCTGTTTTCGTCTTGTTTTTGGTCTGTTTGTCTTATCAAGCCTGCCTCCAATTGAGGTTGATTTTTACCTGCAGTTTTCGTACCTGCATGACCAGACTGCCTGATTATATTTTCATTCTCTTTGCCCTCATCTTTTTTATTTGAGTCTTTGGTTTGTTATACATCATGATCCGAGTGTCTAATCTGATTTTTATCCTTTATATCTTCATGTTTTTTATTTGACTCATTGTTTTCATCTCTTTTATGTTCTGTCTGTTTTATTACGCTTGCCTTAAGTTGAGGTTGATTCGTACCTGCAGTTGTCGTTCCTGTATAATCAGACTGCCTCACCAGATTTTCATTATACAGGCCTCAAATTGAGGTTGATTCGTACCTGCAGTTGTCGTTCCTGTATAATCAGACTGCCAAACCAGATTTTCATTCTCTATGCCATCATCTTTTTTATTTGAGTCTTTGTACTCGTCTACATCATGATCGGACTTCCTAATCCGATTTATATCCTTTATATCCACAACATTTTTATAAGACTTATTGATTTTGTCTTGTTTTTTTTCGGTCTGTTTGGTCACGCTTGCCACAAATTGAGGATGATTACCATTTGAAGTTGTCTTACCCGCATAATCAGACTGCTTCATCAGACTATTTTTATGCATCCTGGTCTTCTTGTATTTTATACCTTCTTGTATTTTTTGTTTTCGTGTCGTTTTCGGTCTGTTTGTTTTGTGTCGCTTGCCTCATATTGAGGGTGATTTGTTTCTGAAGTTGTCATACCTACATCATCGGACTGCTACTATTCAAATATCATCACATTTTCATCCTCTATGCCCTCATCTTTTTCGCATTCGAGTCAATATTATCGTGTCCATCATGATTTGGCTGTTTCGTCTGACTTTCCCTCTCATGATCATCAGATTTTAAGTCTCATCTGCAGAGTTATGATTATTTGTACCTGGAGTTGTTTCATCAGTTGCTCTTGCGATTGTTTGAATGGTTTCATTTCTTCATTCTTTCTTTCTTTTATTTTTCTTTCATTCATTCTTAAATTCCTTCAAACACTCTTACATTCTTTCATCCATTGTTTAATTCATTCATGCATTCATTCTTTTTTTGTTTCTTTCTTTCATTCTTTCATTCATTTATTCATTCTTTCTTTCATTCATTCATTTTCTTTCCTTTATTTTCTTTCATTCATTCAATCATTCATTCTTTCATTCATTCATTCTTTCATTCATCCATTTATTCTTTTATTCATTCTTTAATTCATTCATTCTTTCTTTCCTTCATTCATTTATTCTTTCTCTCTTTCTTTCATTCATTCATTCATTTTTTCTTTCATTAATTCATCATTCATTCATTCTTTCATTCCTTCTTCAGATTTTAATCCTCTATGCACTCATCTTTTTTTCACATTTGAGTCAATATTATCGTGTCCATCGTGATAGGGTTGTCTCATTAGATTTTCACTCTCATGATCATCTAATTTTCACTCTCATCTGCAGAGTTATCATGATTTGTACCTGGAGTTGTTTCTTCAGCTGCTCTTGCAAGTTTGAATGGTCTCATTCCCTCATTCTTTATTTCTTTCATTCTTTCTTTCTTCCATTCACTCTTTCATTCATTCTTTCATCCATTCTTTCATTCTACCTTTGTTTCTTTCTTTCCTTCTTTCCTTCTTTCATTCATTCATTTATTCATTCATTATTTCTTTCATTCATTTATTTTCTTTTTTTCTTTCATTTTCTTTCTTTCATTCATTTATTCATTCTTTCATTCATTCATTCTTTTTTGTATTCATTATCTTTCTATCTTTCATTTTCTTTCTTTCTTTCATTCATTCTTTCTTCCATTTATTCATTTTTTTTTCTTTTATTTATTGATTCATTCATTTTCTTTCTTTTTTTCATTTTCTTTTTTCTTTCATTCATTCATTCTTTCATTCTTTCATTCTTGATTTCATTCTTTCATTCTTTCATTCTTTCTTTCTTCCATTCATTCATTCATACGTTCATTCTTTCTTTCTTTCTTTCTTTCTTTCTTTCCTTCTTTTTTCCTTTGTTTCTTGATCTTGCGTTTTTTATTGCTTGCATTTTTTTGTCTAAATCATGATCAGTTCTTATACTTTCCACGAGGGTCTTATCACATCATCATATAGCATATGATCTGCTATATAGCAGATCATTTTACTAAGTCCAATGAGAACAAGATAAATAAGGACTCCAACAAAGGTTCCAGCGACTATATATGACATAGATGATAAAATATCTTTGCCATCATCTTTTTATTTGAGTCTTTGGTTTTGTCTCCATCAAGATCAGACTGCCTAATCCGATTTCTGTCCTTTATATCTTCATATTTTTTATAAGATTCACTGATCTTGTCTTGTTTTCTTTTCGGTCTGTTTTGTCACACTTGCCTCAAATTGAGGATGATTACTACTTTTAGTTGCCTACCTGTATGATCGGACTGCCCCATCCTATTTTCATACCTTCTTGTTTTTTTTGTATTTTATACTTTTCTGTATTTTCTTGTTTTCGTCTTGTTTTTGGTCTGTCTGTCTTATCAAGCCTGAAGGATGATTTTTACCTGCAGTTCTAGTACCTGCCTGGCCAGACTGCCTGATTATATTTTCATCCTCTTTGCCCTCATCTTTTTTATAAGAGTCTTTGGTTTTTCTCCATTGATAAATGAAGAGTCAGTGAAGGTGCGGATGTCTGTGACAATATGTCACTGATTGTTAATTGTATGAGGTACAAGTAGATTAATATTATTTCCACTAGCTTTCAGTTTTTCCACTGCCAAGGCAATAAAACTCATAAGCCGTTCCCTTCGTACATGATGTATTGCTGAAGGGAGAGAGACTTTTACATCGGGTGCTGTAGTAAGTCCTTTTTGTAAAGTGAAATTGGATGGAGCAAGTGTTAATTTTCCGTCCACCTTAATATTCGGTGGAAACCATTGGGGTATATTAAATATCTCGTGATTTATTTTCCCAACTAAATGTAATTCACTAGTTGTCACCACTCTAAGTGCATTTTTATGTCACTATCTGTCTCATATTCACATCAATTGGATGACCTGTCAATTTCTTTTAAGACTTTGGTGTGATAAACATAAACTGTATGTAGCTCGTTTAATTTGAGAGATTGATGCTATTATCCACCGGTGATCCTGTTATGTTGACGATTATTTGTAAAAATATATTATTTAATACACAAATATCATAAGATATTCCACCAGTTATACTCAGTATTTCATTGTTAGATTTTTTTTTTACTACAAAATGTAAATATATAAATGTGGAAGAGAAATCCACGAAAAAATCATCATTGGAGTAAATGTTTTTAAATGGATATTGTCGGAGAGCGGTTGCTGTGGGCAGAATTATTCATATTAACCATGTTTTAAACTCGTATTAACGTTTTCTCTATTGGAAATATATAATTACGAAATGATTGATGGATGGAATTCCTTGTGTGGTAGATGTACCGTTTCAGTGTACGAAAAAAAACCTTTTTTTGTTATAACAATTTTCTTCTTTGATTTTATGGTTTCTTCTTCTTTGCCAAGAGGTTGGTCTATTTTGTTATTGACCTGAGCTACTGAATAGTGATGTACTGTTTGTCACCTATTCCACTTTGTAGAGATTCAAATCCCTCGCCAAGGGATCCTGGACTGGACCTGATATTTTCCTACATATGTTTTTAATCTTTCCCAGAGCCCCAATAGTGTTGTTTGGAGGATGCAAAATCTACGGTATCCAGTATAATGTATTTCTTAGACAAGGGTAAAACAGAGTGAAACAACTGGGCCAATCAACTGCCAAGACCATAGCCTAATATTGATGAAAGACCTTTGTATCATTTGTCTTGGACAAAGAGTGGCAACATAGTAAAAAATATCAGGACAAACGAATATGATTTCTCTGTTAGACATCTCGTTACTGATTGGGTCAAAAATGACATGTAATCACGGTCAAAGCTTTTGTTATTTCTAAAATATCACCCAATGAAGTTCAGAGTTCCAAGTAGAAAGTGTTTACAGGGATATATTGAGGATGTTTTTGTGATCAAGGCCGTATCCAGGGGGGAGGTGTTGAGCCCCCCCCCCCAACAAAAAGTTTCATTTTGGGACATTACTGATACGGGAATTTCATATAGCTTCAGTTCAATTCGAAATTCAAAAGATGATATTAGATGAATAGGGTAAACAAGTAAAAGAAAAGTTATGCCTCCTTCCCCTCGGCCCTTCCACACCTGGATGTAAGCTGTTGGCTTCAGAGGGACATAGTGTTTTTTGATAAATTATCACCACCAATAGTTATTTTCAAAATATAGACTTTCAGAGTGTTCCTATATATAATCGGTCTCTGCATTAAACATACTTCTTAAAAAAAAGAGTTTAAGAGCACCACAGTATTAAAAAACACTGTTAAAAAACACTATAAATATAAGGCACGCACAACCAAAGATCCAAAATAGTCTAGTATTATTGAAATTTATGGTGAAAGATTTTGAATTCGAATGAAACATTAAATGACAAGTTAATAAATTATACGAGATATCAGATTGTATGTTTTCATTAAGCATTTGAAATTGAGCTTCAACATTCTAGAAAAGCGGCTCCTCTAATGCTTCGAAGCAATATCTTTACCAGATCCACAGAGGATTAGTCTCAAAGGGGCATTTTCTTAGGCTTTATACTTGCCTATTTTATAATAGACGTTCTTGCCTAGTTTCTCAAGACATACTTTTATTGATACAAACACAAATCAATTCTCTCTACAATTTTTTTCGTAAACTGCTGAATTTCTGCAAAGGTGACTTCATAAGGGTGAAGTCTCCTTAGCTAAGACTTTCCTTTAGTCACTTTGCTTGTTAAGGGATTTCTTAGCAGGAAAGCCTTAGTCACCTTGCCTGCTAAGACTTCCCTTAGCAGGAAAGCCTATTACAGAATAGAATATGCAAGCTTATATTCAACTACCATAATTATTTATCCTTTGGATGTTACTTCCTTCAAAATTTAATACAACTCCGGTAGCAATCCAAACAAGAAGATTGATGTAAAGATTTGCATTTTCTTCAGTACTATAGTCTGCTGTTGAGCTAATATAATTTAATTTATATTAAAATATAAATTGAGCTAATTAAGGCAAAAATTTGGGGCCACTTCAGACTACTAAACCAAGACGGAAGAAAACAACAATTCTTTAAAAGCGTTGTAAACTAAGTGAGAACTTGTTAACTAGGTTTTACCAAATGGAAAATTCGAAAATACATTTTTTATGAAGCTTTGCACTATATTTTTCTAACAAGGGTTTCTCAAGAACAAGAAAATTCAGCTTCAAATTTATTTTAGGTTTTTACCCTTTTCACACTTTGTTGAATATTTTGGCATATTTACGGTCCCTTGTAGCCTCTGCCTACATCATGCTATTCTTTGTGTGAAACTTGATTACACCAACGTCTGAATTAGGCTACAATCCTTTTCAATTATCAGAAGCACTTTAAAACCAAGTCTATTCATTGGCCCAAATCATGACATTTTTGGCTGAAATACATTCATGTGGTGGTAAAGCAACTGTAAAGCATACAATTTTAATAGCAATGACTATTGTATATTAAAACAATTTTTACATTGTATATTAAAAATACTTGTATTTTTAACTTGTATACTTGTACATTAAACAAATTGTAATGGCAGTGACTATTACATTTTAAAAAAGTATTGCATAAGGAATCAATTTTTTTTTTATTTCTTATAAATCGTTTTGCTCAACTCACTGACTTGTATTTTTGTCAAATAAATTTGTGAGCTACTTTTCAGCCACTTCTGACTGTTCAATTACTTCTAAATTGCATCATTATATTCAATTCTGATGACAGTGCAGCAATAGAACATCAAATTGTTCCCTCTTCTACACTCTTTCTTGTGTAAACAAAACACATAAACAAGTGATTAGGCACAACAAAAAGTTTAAAACAAATATTTCTTAAAAACCCTGATATCAGAGTGATAAGAACACTTGCCTGTGGACACTTAGGTTCGAATCTTAGACAAGGGTCTTAGAGAAGACTAACAACTCTTCAACAGGCTCTTCAGAAGTTCCAAAGCTGCCAGTAACAGAGCTTGACAAAATTCCGATAGCTTCCAACACTTTAGCAACACAAATTTTATTTTCATAGATTTGCTTTGAGTAAAAATAATCTTATATATAAAATTTGCAGAACAGTAACAAATGTCAGTACAGCTTGAAGTTAGAATTATCAATAGTTTTTTGAATTGCCATTGCAAACCCATCCAGTGGCAAGTCATATACTAGCCATAAATATCATATTTCATAATATTAGATATACCATTTATCAAAAGTACAGTATCATATTTATCGTTGAACTGGTAATGGCTTACAGCATTCAAAATCTTAAATATATTGGCTTCGCGCCACCCCAACACCTAGTTGTTGGGGATATATATATATATATATATTATATATATAATATATATATATATATATATATATATATATATATATATATATATATATATATATATATATATATATGTTGCATGTAAATAGATTGTCAGGTTTACTGACTCTTGAACATGCAACATATAATTATCCATGAGAAAAACAATCCGTATTCAGATCTATACCTTATTATTCTAATGATGTGTCCCTGTGTCCCGGTCGTCATTTATATTCCCTGTGTCCCGGTCGTCATTTATGTCCAGTTCTGTAATTTCTATTCGAACAATCCCTGTGTCCCGGTCGTCATTTATGTATCCCGCCTGTGCACCCGGCGTCCCCGTTGTAGTTGTGTCCCTGTGTCCCGGTCGTCATTTATATTCCCTGTGTCCCGGTCGTGATTTGTGTCCGGATGTCTATTTTTATATATATAGAAGACCCCCTGTGCCCCCCGGCGTCCCCGTTGTTGTTGTTTCCCTGTGTCCCTGATTGCTAATTGAACATTCCTCGTGTCCCGGTCGCTTTCTCTTTTAGTGTCCCGGTCGTCATTTATATTCCCTATTGTGTCCCTGTGTTCGCCTGTAAATATATATATATATATATATATATATATATATATATATATATATATATATATATATATATATATATATATATATATATATATAAAAATAAGTTGTCTGTCTGTGTGTCTGTCTGTCTGTCAGGTGACGTCATGTTTCTGTGTTGACTGACGTCATCAAGTTAGTTGTCGTCATTTTTGTTATGACGGTGACGTCATTAAAGATATTGAAGACCTGCGTTCACGGAAAAATGTTTAATTGTAAAATTACTGAAGAACCTACAATGGCAAGAGCCGAGGAAGCTGCTCAAAGAGTCTATGCCAAAAAACTTGTTGCTGATAGAGAAAGTAAGAAAAGAAAGCGTTTCGAGGAATCACAAGAACAGCAAGAAAACAGGCTTGCGGCTAAAAAACGCAAAACCGCGCAGTTAGATGAAAATCCACCTGGACAGCGAGAGTCAAAACATATCAAAACTGAAAATGATAGCGATGATGATTGGGTTTGGGATTTTGACTTGGATAAGGTCATCAATGCCTACCAGATTTAAGTTAAAAAAACAAAGGTTCGTCGATATGTACTTCATAGTGACGCTGAAAAATAAAGAAGAAAAAGAAAACTGAAAAAAGAAAAAAGGTAAAAAACTAAAAAAAAAACTAAAAAGAAAAAACACTCAAAGAGAAATTACAGACCGGGACACAAATGACGACCGGGACAGAGGGAATATAAGTGACGACCGGGAACCTCAAAGAGAAATTACACACTGGGACACCCAGACACAAATCACGACCGGGACACAGGGACACAACTACAACGGGGACGCCGGGGGCACAGGCAGGATATATAAATGACGACCGGGACACAGGGATTGTTTGAATAGAAATTACAGACCGGGACACCGGGACACAAATGTCGACCGGGACACCGGGACACAGGGAATATAAATGACGCCCGGGACACTCAAAGAGAAATTACAAACTGGGACACCGGGACACAAATGACGACCGGGACACAGGGAATATAAATGACGACCAGGACACAGGGACACATCATTAGAATAATGAGGTATAGATCTGAATACGGATTGTTTTTCCCATGGACAATTATATGTTGCATGTTCAAGAGTCAGTAAACCTGACAATCTAGAAAGCTGGTTTTTCCACCCAGATCTTCTCGGATTTCAAGGCGGAGTTAATCTGGAGCTTTTCGTCAAGTTTAACAAGAGATGGATTTTCCGTCCAGATCAACTCTGTTCTCAAGGCAGAGTCAATCTGGAGTTTCTCGTCAAGTTCAGCAAGAGATGGCTTTTTCACCCAGATCAACTCTGGTCTCAAAGTAGAGTAAATCTGGAGCTTTTCGTTTAGGTCAACAAAAGATCGTTTTCCACCCGGGTCTACTCCTATCTCAAGGCAGAGTTAATATGAACTTTCATTGAATAAATCCAGTGCCGAAAAAAATTTTCACAAGGATTTTCATAGAGCTCTCATCTGGCACGTAGGCAGGGAGGGGGGCCTTCGAGCCCAGCCCCCTCCCCCGAAAGTTTGTGAAATGTGTAATTTCCGCATGGTTTCTTGGGATTTCTGGCAAAAGTAGGGCATTTATTAAGAATTATGTGTGAAGCCTTTTTTTGTGATTTTACTTCATGGAATTATCCGGTCAAGTCACTGCCCAATTATTAACCCATTTTCTGTCTAACTTTTTACCGTCTTTGAAGTAGGGGAGAATAGGGCTGGTGTAAACTTTGAAAGTAGTGAAAGTAGGTTAGATACATAATTACCAACAGGTCGGAAAAGAGTTCCGTACCTGGAGAGTTAAGGGCTGACATGGTGGAAAAGAGTTCCGCTCATGGGATATATGCCAACAGGTTGAAAAAGAGTTCCGTACCGGGGGAGTTAAGAGTTGAAGTAGGGGAGAGTGGGGTTGGTTCGGACGCGCGGTGAATCTGGACAAGCGCTTCTCTCCCTACAGCACCGTCTGCTAATCAAGAAAAAAAAAACACTATAGACCTGCCATCTAGCATTCTATTTGCGTATGTAGTTTTCTTACCCCTCGTGCAGTCGTTTTGGGAATATTTGAAAAAAAAACTGAAAAAAATAAGAAAAGGCATCCTGTATCTTCTTTAATTTGAGATTAAATTCAGCCTATATTAATAAACATTTAGCTTTCTTAATGCATGACACGTTTAACTTAGACTTTGTTAAGTTGCTTCGATTTTGGTTTTTGGCGCCATCTGTAAATTCTGAGGCGTAGGTGAGGTTTCAGGCTTTTTCTTTCAGGTGGGGTGCTACACCCCACCTACAGTGGGGTGCATTCGGACATTGTCCGAACCAACCCCACAATCCCCTAATTAGCGATTTTACTGTTATTATTTTTTTTGCAAAGAGTTTTGTCTTTCCACAGCAAAATAGAATTATCCTTGATATTAGGGCGTTTATCCCCCCTTTTCAGGATAAAGTACAGCTTTTGATGGATCAATTTTGGAAACTATCATTTTTCATTAAAATCAACGTTTTCGCAATAGAAGAACTACCCCCACAGCACCCATATTGCACTGTTAACCCTAAAATTTTCCTTTCAGTGGGACATAATAGATTAATCATTGGTTCTAAATCGCTATGAACATAACTTGAGCCTAAAACGTACTTTTGAGGCTTCAGTCTTCTTGCCCCAACTGAACTCTTTTTCTAGTTCCTTTTCTGACTAAAAACGATTGGTGAACAGATCGACCAACAACAAATGTGCCTTAGGGGTCCTTATATACCCAACTTCCACTGAATCAGCGTTTTAAAATCGTCATTTTGTTTAAAATACTTGAAAGATCGGATACAATGGCACCCATAGTCCCGGGAGCAACAGCTGTAAATTATGCCTTAATAATCTTAAAGAGCTAACAACACATGTTGAAATGGGATTCCTCCAGAATTTCTAGGATTGCTTGTTTGATACACTAGCAAAAAATAAAAATAAAAAAAAGACAATGTAACAACAGAAAAACAGACTCTACTATGATGGCTGAGCTTGAACTATGGCGAGCTAAGTGGCTGAAAGTAGTACCCAGTCTTTTCCCGAAGACAGCAGTGCAGAGCTTGGCTGAGTACGAACGTGGAATATTTCCGAATATTCACTAGTTACTGAGCATCTTTTGTGTCATTCCCACGTCTACAGCATGTGAGAGGTCATTTTCTTCGATGAAAAGGATCAAAACGTATCTTCGCGGTCGGATGAGTGAAGACCGACTGAATGGCTTGGCACTCTTGAATGTCCACAAATCTCGTATCAGTCGATGAAATTTTGGAAAAATTTGCTATTAGCTCTGCTCGAAGGTTACGATTTAAAGTATAGATAAAGTTAATCTGTATTTTCTGACGTACGTGCTTTTTGGCTTTATTTAGTTACTAAATATAAAACTGCTACTTTATATCTGCTGTTTTGAAGGTTTTGGCCGCCCCCCCCCCCCCCGAAAAAAATTCCTGCCTACGTGCCTGGCTCTCATCCTTGTGAAAACGTTGAGTACTGTACGACCATTGATCTTTATATTCCTAAGAACAACCTGATCAAAATGGAATGATCATCACCTTTTACATAAATATTTATTAGCTGAAAGTTTTCTGATGTCATTAGGCATCTCTAAATGAAGTTCAAGGAAAAATGAAACGCTAGTTTTTTTTTATTGGATTTGTGAATCCGGAAGTAGTTCAGCTAAATCCTATTGTTGTACATGGAAGTCCTTGGCGTCCACAAAAATTGATAATTTAGTTTTGCTTATGGTGTGGATGTGTAAGTGTCTTCAGAATCGCAGTGATACGTCAGAATTGTACCTGAAATAAAGCGGAAACAAAGGGGATGGTCTTTAAACGATTAAAATCCTGGCCAATATAAATATCTTCTTTTTCAGCAATCGAGGGCTTTTCAGTCGAGACCATTCATCCCTTTTCCTTTTGATTCCCTCTGTGATATGAAAAGAGCTACTGAAATGGTTGCTTCTTATTTATCTTGAGTCTGCTCAGATTTCTTTCTGTAAATCTTTTGATTTTAAGTGTTGAAATATAAGAGGATATACATTGAGTTCGGAGCTCTGTGTGCAGATATAGTCGGATAGACTCTTAGCTGATACCAATTAGATTAGCAGCATATTACATTCAAATTGGCAATGGTCAATTGTTTCATTTTTTTAATTACAATACCTGCAAAGAGGGAAAGAGGGAAATGATACGAAAACGCCTGAAAATTTAGCCCATTTGAGCCAGACCGAATTCTATGATAATTTTAGAAAAGTACTTATTGTGTAAGGGAGATAAAATTGAATTATTCTTATTTAACAATACCTCTAATAATCTCCAGTGGTAGATGTCTCTATTGGGGATTGGTCTCCCACTTGTCTGGTCAATATTAAAAACATTTTTGCAATGTTATCCACCTCGTGGTCATCAATTATATCTGAGTGACTTGGAACATACTGAAAGTAAGTTCTTATGCCTCTTGAAGCTAGATTACTAATAATGTAAGTGAAGCTGTCGACTGGATCGATATTTCCGTTACCCAACATCACTTTTTCGTCTTCACTTATTCCTAATCTTAGCGACTTAGCCTTCTTAACATTAATTTTCAAACCAATTCCAGCATTCTGAACTCGTAAAAGACAATGAAAAGTGTCTATATCCATCTAATACTGAGAAGCTGAAGACAGCAGCTCTTGGCTTGACAAAGAGTCAGAATAGACTTTAATATTTTGCAAATTAGCCATCAAAGGTTGATTATTCATGAGATGCTCTAATGCCATGATTATGGTATTTAACTCTGCAGACATTTTAGACACATTATCATACATTCTCTCACCCATTGCTACATTAAGGGGTGGTAGAACTTTTTGGACCCATTAAGAAAAATTTGTAATTGGTTTTTATGTATAATTGCATCAATTTCAGCAAATTTTATCTGTATGAAAGCAATGGGGGTAAGTTCATTAACCCACATTGGGATTTTATAAAGTTAATTTGGCTCTACCAGTTAATTTACTGATCATGTTTAATTCTGTTCATTATGAGTATAAATAATCAGCTTTCTGTGCTGAGTCTTAAAATCCAAAAGTCATTAGGTTTAAATTTAACCCAGTTACGAGCCTGAGAAGATTAGCCTGCGTTGTTGAAAAAAAGGGGGGGGGTATCCTAAAGGCGAAATTGATCTCGTGGAAATTACAGGCTTCAAATATAGCATATAAGAGAAACCTAACACAGAGTTTTCAAGCCACTATATAACAACACTGCAAATCTTTCGCGTGAATGCATGTTTTTTTACTCTTTTTATTTTCCCACGATCAAATCGAAGAAATGGTCACACAATATCTGGAAATCCCATTAAAAAAACTGCAGCTTTAAAGTCACGCCTAAATTCAGAGGTTGGCCAATCTTCAGACTATGTTCAGGCAGTTATTTAATAAAGTTTTGCCCAAATTATGCGAAATGTTATATCCAATCTTCACATAAAGACTATAGGCTCCTTTTTTTGCTAGGTGTCTGACAGACATGTATGCTCATTGTTTTTCAATTGTTTTCGTAGGCTCAATATATGTTGGCTGTTTCGCTTAATATGTCATTCCCTTCAAAAAAAAGTTGATGGTGTTTTTGACTGGTAATTCTTCCAACAATTTGCATACATAACACAAATACTGCAATGTATTGTCTAATAAAATATGTACATGCTGTAACTACAAGCACAAACGAACTTTCATTTTTCTTATACCAGCTGGGATTTGGTATAGTGTTGTGATAAATGCGATTAGGCTCAATTAAAAAAATTGTTTGTCACAAGCCTAAACGGAGTTAAAATTAGAAAACAAAAAGAAATAAATTGAAAAGAAGGGAAAAAAAAATTTGTTTACATGAAGAATAAATGTTTTTAAGAAAAAAATCATTTAATATTTGACCAAGAATTCGTGAACATTTCCTTGAATATTACTTAAAACTGTTATTTGATACGATGGGTAATATATGATTTAAAAGGCTAATTAAAACACAGAGGTAGAGCAAAATGGAGGAAGCAGTAAGCTCCCTGTATTGATAAAAAAAAAATATCGAGATGGTTTACATATATTTTTGTCAGTTATGAATGTGCAAAACGTGTTTTTTTTTACCTTGAAGTATGACAACAATTGGGGACAGGATAAACAACAGTGTGGAGTGGGGGAATCTAAATAGTGAGCGACTTTTAAGGGAAAGGTTTTCCATGTGGTGGCTTTATTTCTGCATTTTTGGAAAAATGTGGACATAACGTAATTCTCCCGAATTCAACCTCGGGAATTCAACCTCTTTATAAACTATACACAAGGTTCATCAGCAGAGGGGTAATTTCTCCGATTTCCTGGGGGAGGCAAAGTTGGAGCCAGTTTTCCCAAATCAAGTGAAAATGGCAGTAAAAACTAAAAAAACAAGCCGTATGGTACCACAAAGGTGCTATTTTTACATTAAAAGTACTATAAATGTATTACTACCTAAAGGTAACTAATAAAGGTATAGCCCTATAGCTGGGAGGGAAGACTAGGGTCTGGGGGGAAGCGCAGGCAAACTGAGGTCTGGGCGAGGCATTCTACTTTACTATTTGCAGATGTTACCAGAAGATGTGAAGAGGAGGATAAGATCATTGAAAAATCTTCAGCTTGAAGCAATAAAGGAACAGGCCAAATTTTTCAATGAAGCATATGAACTGGAAGTAAAATGCCATCAAAGGAATCTACCTCTCTACGAACAGGTAACTTTATTCTTGGAACCGTTATCTAATTCTTAATTTGACGAATTGATATTTAGCTACTAATGTCAACCCGGTAAACTCAACCCATGTAAAATTTGGTTGCAAAACGCCCTATTATGGGGCAGTAAACACCTTGCTATTGGAAGAATGTGTCCTAGATCGCATTCTTATAATTAGGAAAACTCTATATGACAGATAGAAAGAAGGAGTGCTGTAAGGGGTCTAGGTGGATATTTTTTGGAGGGACATTATTTAGGATAATCATGCATATGTCTGTTAATATTTTAGATAGCAATGACAACGTGAGAGACTATGGCAATGATAATTATTGAAGCCATTGTCTGAATTGCCATTTTTGTTATTGTTAATGAAGACAGTGGTCCTTAGTATTACCTATTCTTAATGTTATTTTCATCCGTTTTGGCTTTTTCTAAACAACATAATTATATTATGTCATTATATTCTGTCATCACCATCATTTGAATACTTTAAACATTTTCTTGTGAAACTTTGTGTCTCAATACCTCTTATACTGCTTCCAGCATGTCATGTGATATCCCCATCATTTTGCTGTTTTTGACTGGTGTATGGATGGAATTTTATGTAGGTTGAATTTGCTATTATTTGTCTTGTCACAAAAAAATGCCTGGAAAAGAAAAAGATACTCCAATCAATATGCGTATTCCAAGTAAGGAAGAAGTGTAAATAGGAACGTAAAAATATCTTCATGGAACCTAAGTTTTACTCATCATAAAAAGCAAATATCTGAGTTTGTGGTAAGTCAGTATTCTCTAGTGGCAGGGGTATTTGAAAAGATTTTACATTGATCTAGTGTAGGATATACAGTTAGTCTTGGAAGTTGCATTCATGTTAGTGTAAAAGATTTTTGAGTTGGTGAAGAGCCGAAATTATATACTTTTGCTGTAAATTGTTGATCATATTGCATGTATTGTAACTTAAACACCCCTCCCCCTTGTCTAAAGAATTAATGCTTGCCTAGATTTTTGTAAGGCCAATCCTTTACGCTAGTGTTGGTAAAACAGTTTGTTATTCCCATTCAAAAATAGTATTTAGCTTTGCTAAGTAAAGTTGAAATGCGGAAGTTTTGAAAACTACTTGTGGTTAACCATAGGTGAATACAAATCTGGCGCTTGGCAATGGTGGGGCTTCCAGGCAATATCAGTCCAGAAAAATTTTCCCAAATTATGTGCAGGTATGATGATGATACCAGCATATTGCCTTTATTTTGCCACCGCATCTGCATATTTGCGGGTTGAATATGAGAATATGGACACATTTGCACAATTCAACAAAATATGTTAGCTCAACAAATATACTCATTCTTTTTTTTATGAAAGCATATCCTCAAACGCTCCGCTTTTGTTGTGTTTTAGAAAGAAAACGCCTAACGTCTGATAACATTTATAAGAGGAGATGTAATTTCAAACTTTTATCTTAACGAAAAACAAAGAGTGCCAAAAATGTTTTAATATTATTTGATTTATAGTCCAATCAGTATGCCAGAATAAGAAAATATCATGCCCTGTTGAAATATAAGACAGTAATCCATGTACTAGTTCAGCTTTATTTCGACAGCAAAGGCGTTTATGGCGATTAAAAGAAATCTGTTAAAAAACGAAAACTATAATACCTGTCTCAAGATTGCTGAACATTCTTTGCTTTTCAGATATAACAGAGTTTTCATTGCTTTCAATTTTTTAAATGCAGCTTTAATGTTTATTAAAGATTAACTTGTAAAATGTTGCAGAGGCCAAAAAATAGTTGATGGAGTCTACAAACCCTCTGAAGCTGAAACCCAGGTGAAGCTGGACGAAGAAAATGAGAAACTTTCAGAAGAGATGAAAGCCAAAGCTAAAATTTGTAAAAGTGAAAAGTACGAAGAAATATTTCATAAGGATGTAAAAGACATTCCGGAGTTTTGGCTCACTGTATTTAAAAAATGTATATATCTTTAAAAACATTATACAGGTATGCTTTTTTGTTGGTATTGATTTTGTTTCTTTTTTTTTCATTTGACATACTTCATACTGCGTTAATGTAGCAAGTTTGAGCTAGGTCAATATGTCTACTCATGTTTTAATAATCTTTTTGTTCATTTGACAAGCTTAATACCAACTTCCAAACTTGATTTCATTTTGATGATGACTCTCGTAAATTTTCAGGAGTTATTGACCCTGTATAAGCTCAGTCGCAACAGCATAGTTCTCTCCAACCTTTTTTTGGAAAGGATGGAAATTTAATGGGATTGGAAAGCAAATGGACCAGGAACAAGAGAGGCAAGGTCTTACCGACGTTGAAAATGAGGGAAACATAGGTAGCTTCTTTTTTTCAAATAAAAACACCATCGGAACCGAGCTATATGTAATAGTCCCCAAAGCCACGCCGAAAACTGGCGTTGCGTCACCAAAAATCTAATAGGGCTCCGCCGCCGAAAAGGATTAAGTGTGCCACTGTCGATACGGTCGGTGACGGCGCACTGGCGAAATTTTAAGAGCCGAACTATTTTCTGAGATTGTTCAGAGGCAAATATAATTCAAAATCTACTATCTAACGGTTCCTAAAAAAAAGAAAAAATTGATCCCCTCAAAACTGCGAAAGGGAAAGGCAAGGTCTTACCGACGTTGAAAATGAAGAAAAATAGATAGCTTCTTTTTTTTTCAAATAAAAACACAATCGGAACCGAGCTATACGTAATAGTCCCCAAAGCCACGCCTTAAACTGGTGTTGCGCCACCGAAAAGGATTCAGGGCACCGCCACCGATATGGTCGGTGGCAGCGCACCGTTAAGAGCCGAACTATTTTCTGAGGTTGTTGAGAGGCAAATATAATTAAAAATCTACTATCTAACGGTTCCTAAAAAAAAAATCTTGATCCTCTCAAAATGTTTTTGAATCTACCCATTTGTTCTCACTACATTCACTTGTTTCAGTCCACTTTGCTGCAATGGAATATTTTCTAATTAAAATGAGTTTCGACTAGCCGTGAAATTGCTCGAATACCTTATTTATAAGTGTTTTACCATATACAAACATGCGGCTATCAAACAGTTCGTGGTAACGAACTGTAGTAAGGAGCGACCCGGCTCAATAGTAACCAAAACTCTAAAAAATGGAATTTTGATACCAATAGCTATATCAAAAGAATCGCATTTCAATGCTGGTTTTAAATATATAAGTTTCATCAAGTCTTATATATAAGTTTCATCATTTAGTCTTACCCATCAAAAGTTACGAGCCTGAGAAAATTTGCGTTATTTTAGAAAATAGGGGAAACACCCCCTAAAAGTCATAGAATCTTAACGAAAATCACACCATCAGATTCAGTGTATCAGATAACCCTTTTGTAGAAGTTTCGAGCTCCTATCTACAAAATGTGGAATTTTGCATTTTTTGCCAGAAGGCAGATCACGGATGCGTGTTTATTTGTTTTTTTGTTTTTTTTTCCCAGGGGTGATCGTATCGACCCAGTTGTCCTAGAATATTGCAAGGTGGCTCATTCTAACGAAAATGAGAAGTTCTAATGCCGTTTTTAAGTGACTAAAAAAATTGGAGGGCACCTAGGCACCCTCCCACGCTAATTATTTTCCCAAAGTCAACGGATCAAAATTCTGAGATAGCCATTTTATTCAGCGTAGTCGAAAAACCTTATAACTATGTCTTTGTTGACGACTTACTCCCCCACAGTCCCCGTGGGAGGGGCAATAAGTTACAAACTTTGACCTGTGCTTACATATAGTAATGGTTATTGGGAAGTATACAGGCGTTTTCAGGAGGATTTTTTGGTTGGGGGGAGGGGTTGAGAAGAGGGGGATATGCTGGGGGAACTTTCCATCGAGAATTTGTCATGGGAGAAGAAAACGTCCATGAAGGGAGAGTAGAATTTACTAGCATTATTTAAAAAAAAATTAAAAAATAAATATGAAAAAGCTTTTTCAGCTGGAAGTAAGGAACAGCAATAAAACTTAAAACAAACAGAAATTATTACCCATATGAGGGGCTCACCTCCTTATAATACCTAGCTCTTTACGCTAAAGCATTTTTAGTAATTTCAACTATTTATTCTACGGCTTTTGTGATTCAGGGATCATTCTTAATGAATTGGGATAAAATTTAAGCTTTAGTGTAAAGAGCGAGGTACTGACGATGGGGCGAATCCCCTCATATATGTAATAAAAGCAAATTTGAGCCAGACCGAATTCTATGATAATTTTAGAAAAGTACTTATTGTGTAAGGGAGATAAAATTGAATTATTCTTATTTAACAATACCTCTAATAATCTCCAGTGGTAGATGTCTCTATTGGGGATTGGTCTCCCACTTGTCTGGTCAATATTAAAAACATTTTTGCAATGTTATCCACCTCGTGGTCATCAATTATATCTGAGTGACTTGGAACATACTGAAAGTAAGTTCTTATGCCTCTTGAAGCTAGATTACTAATAATGTAAGTGAAGCTGTCGACTGGATCGATATTTCCGTTACCCAACATCACTTTTTCGTCTTCACTTATTCCTAATCTTAGCGACTTAGCCTTCTTAACATTAATTTTCAAACCAATTCCAGCATTCTGAACTCGTAAAAGACAATGAAAAGTGTCTATATCCATCTAATACTGAGAAGCTGAAGACAGCAGCTCTTGGCTTGACAAAGAGTCAGAATAGACTTTAATATTTTGCAAATTAGCCATCAAAGGTTGATTATTCATGAGATGCTCTAATGCCATGATTATGGTATTTAACTCTGCAGACATTTTAGACACATTATCATACATTCTCTCACCCATTGCTACATTAAGGGGTGGTAGAACTTTTTGGACCCATTAAGAAAAATTTGTAATTGGTTTTTATGTATAATTGCATCAATTTCAGCAAATTTTATCTGTATGAAAGCAATGGGGGTAAGTTCATTAACCCACATTGGGATTTTATAAAGTTAATTTGGCTCTACCAGTTAATTTACTGATCATGTTTAATTCTGTTCATTATGAGTATAAATAATCAGCTTTCTGTGCTGAGTCTTAAAATCCAAAAGTCATTAGGTTTAAATTTAACCCAGTTACGAGCCTGAGAAGATTAGCCTGCGTTGTTGAAAAAAAAGGGGGGGGGGGTATCCTAAAGGCGAAATTGATCTCGTGGAAATTACAGGCTTCAAATATAGCATATAAGAGAAACCTAACACAGAGTTTTCAAGCCACTATATAACAACACTGCAAATCTTTCGCGTGAATGCATGTTTATTTACTCTTTTTATTTTCCCACGATCAAATCGAAGAAATGGTCACACAATATCTGGAAATCCCATTAAAAAAACTGCAGCTTTAAAGTCACGCCTAAATTCAGAGGTTGGCCAATCTTCAGACTATGTTCAGGCAGTTATTTAATAAAGTTTTGCCCAAATTATGCGAAATGTTATATCCAATCTTCACATAAAGACTATAGGCTCCTTTTTTTGCTAGGTGTCTGACAGACATGTATGCTCATTGTTTTTCAATTGTTTTCGTAGGCTCAATATATGTTGGCTGTTTCGCTTAATATGTCATTCCCTTCAAAAAAAAGTTGATGGTGTTTTTGACTGGTAATTCTTCCAACAATTTGCATACATAACACAAATACTGCAATGTATTGTCTAATAAAATATGTACATGCTGTAACTACAAGCACAAACGAACTTTCATTTTTCTTATACCAGCTGGGATTTGGTATATTGTTGTGATAAATGCGATTAGGCTCAATTAAAAAAATTGTTTGTCACAAGCCTAAACGGAGTTAAAATTAGAAAACAAAAAGAAATAAATTGAAAAGAAGGGAAAAAAAATTTGTTTACATGAAGAATAAATGTTTTTAAGAAAAAAATCATTTAATATTTGACCAAGAATTCGTGAACATTTCCTTGAATATTACTTAAAACTGTTATTTGATACGATGGGTAATATATGATTTAAAAGGCTAATTAAAACACAGAGGTAGAGCAAAATGGAGGAAGCAGTAAGCTCCCTGTATTGATAAAAAAAAAATATCGAGATGGTTTACATATATTTTTGTCAGTTATGAATGTGCAAAACGTGTTTTTTTTTACTTTGAAGTATGACAACAATTGGGGACAGGATAAACAACAGTGTGGAGTGGGGGAATCTAAATAGTGAGCGACTTTTAAGGGAAAGGTTTTCCATGTGGTGGCTTTATTTCTGCATTTTTGGAAAAATGTGGACATAACGTAATTCTCCCGAATTCAACCTCGGGAATTCAACCTCTTTATAAACTATACACAAGGTTCATCAGCAGAGGGGTAATTTCTCCGATTTCCTGGGGGAGGCAAAGTTGGAGCCAGTTTTCCCAAATCAAGTGAAAATGGCAGTAAAAACTAAAAAAACAAGCCGTATGGTACCACAAAGGTGCTATTTTGCACATTAAAAGTACTATAAATGTATTACTACCTAAAGGTAACTAATAAAGGTATAGCCCTATAGCTGGGAGGGAAGACTAGGGTCTGGGGGGAAGCGCAGGCAAACTGAGGTCTGGGCGAGGCATTCTACTTTACTATTTGCAGATGTTACCAGAAGATGTGAAGAGGAGGATAAGATCATTGAAAAATCTTCAGCTTGAAGCAATAAAGGAACAGGCCAAATTTTTCAATGAAGCATATGAACTGGAAGTAAAATGCCATCAAAGGAATCTACCTCTCTACGAACAGGTAACTTTATTCTTGGAACCGTTATCTAATTCTTAATTTGACGAATTGATATTTAGCTACTAATGTCAACCCGGTAAACTCAACCCATGTAAAATTTGGTTGCAAAACGCCCTATTATGGGGCAGTAAACACCTTGCTATTGGAAGAATGTGTCCTAGATCGCATTCTTTTAATTAGGAAAACTCTATATGACAGATAGAAAGAAGGAGTGCTGTAAGGGGTCTAGGTGGATATTTTTTGGAGGGACATTATTTAGGATAATCATGCATATGTCTGTTAATATTTTAGATAGCAATGACAACGTGAGAGACTATGGCAATGATAATTATTGAAGCCATTGTCTGAATTGCCATTTTTGTTATTGTTAATGAAGACAGTGGTCCTTAGTATTACCTATTCTTAATGTTATTTTCATCCGTTTTGGCTTTTTCTAAACAACATAATTATATTATGTCATTATATTCTGTCATCACCATCATTTGAATACTTTAAACATTTTCTTGTGAAACTTTGTGTCTCAATACCTCTTATACTGCTTCCAGCATGTCATGTGATATCCCCATCATTTTGCTGTTTTTGACTGGTGTATGGATGGAATTTTATGTAGGTTGAATTTGCTATTATTTGTCTTGTGACAAAAAAAAATGCCTAGAAAAGAAAAAGATACTCCAATCAATATGCGTATTCCAAGTAAGGAAGAAGTGTAAATAGGAACGTAAAAATATCTTCATGGAACCTAAGTTTTACTCATCATAAAAAGCAAATATCTGAGTTTGTGGTAAGTCAGTATTCTCTAGTGGCAGGGGTATTTGAAAAGATTTTACATTGATCTAGTGTAGGATATACAGTTAGTCTTGGAAGTTGCATTCATGTTAGTGTAAAAGATTTTTGAGTTGGTGAAGAGCCGAAATTATATACTTTTGCTGTAAATTGTTGATCATATTGCATGTATTGTAACTTAAACACCCCTCCCCCTTGTCTAAAGAATTAATGCTTGCCTAGATTTTTGTAAGGCCAATCCTTTACGCTAGTGTTGGTAAAACAGTTTGTTATTCCCATTCAAAAATAGTATTTAGCTTTGCTAAGTAAAGTTGAAATGCGGAAGTTTTGAAAACTACTTGTGGTTAACCATAGGTGAATACAAATCTGGCGCTTGGCAATGGTGGGGCTTCCAGGCAATATCAGTCCAGAAAAATTTTCCCAAATTATGTGCAGGTATGATGATGATACCAGCATATTGCCTTTATTTTGCCACCGCATCTGCATATTTGCGGGTTGAATATGAGAATATGGACACATTTGCACAATTCAACAAAATATGTTAGCTCAACAAATATACTCATTCTTTTTTTTATGAAAGCATATCCTCAAACGCTCCGCTTTTGTTGTGTTTTAGAAAGAAAACGCCTAACGTCAGATAACATTTATAAGAGGAGATATAATTTCTAAGTTTTATCTATACGAAAGACAAAGAATGCCAAAAGTGTTTTAATATTATTTGATTTATAGTCCAATCAGTATGCCAGAGCAAGAAGAAATCATGCTATGTAGAAATATAAGACAGTAATCCATGTACTAGTTCAGCTTTATTTCGACAGCAAAGGCGTTTATGGTGATTAAAAGAAACCTGTTAAAAAACGAAAACTATAATACCTGTCTCAAGATTGCTGAACATTCTTCACTTCTCAGATATAACTGAGTGTTCATTGCTTTAAATTTTTTAAATGCAGCTTTAGTGTTTATTAAAGATTAATTTGTAAAATGTTGCAGAGGCAAAAAATCGTTAATGGAATCTACGAACCCTCAGAAGCTGAAACCCAGTGGAATCTGGACGAAGAAAATGAGAATCTTTCAAAAGAAGTGAAAGCCGAAGCTAAAACTGCTAAAAGGGAAAAGAAGGGGGAAATATTTCCTAAAGATGTAAAAGGCATTCCGAAGTTTTGGCTCACTGTTTTAAAAAATGTATATATCTTTAAAAACATTATACAGGTATGCTTTTTTGTTGGTATTGATTTTGTTTCTTTTTTTTTCATTTGACATACTTCATACTGCGTTAATGTAGCAAGTTTGAGCTAGGTCAATATGTCTACTCATGTTTTAATAATCTTTTTGTTCATTTGACAAGCTTAATACCAACTTCCAAACTTGATTTCATTTTGATGATGACTCTCGTAAATTTTCAGGAGTTATTGACCCTGTATAAGCTCAGTCGCAACAGCATAGTTCTCTCCAACCTTTTTTTGGAAAGGATGGAAATTTAATGGGATTGGAAAGCAAATGAACCAGGAACAAGAGAGGCAAGGTCTTACCGACGTTGAAAATGAGGGAAACATAGGTAGCTTCTTTTTTTCAAATAAAAACACCATCGGAACCGAGCTATATGTAATAGTCCCCAAAGCCACGCCGAAAACTGGCGTTGCGTCACCAAAAATCTAATAGGGCTCCGCCGCCGAAAAGGATTAAGTGTGCCACTGTCGATACGGTCGGTGACGGCGCACTGGCGAAATTTTAAGAGCCGAACTATTTTCTGAGATTGTTCAGAGGCAAATATAATTCAAAATCTACTATCTAACGGTTCCTAAAAAAAAGAAAAAATTGATCCCCTCAAAACTGCGAAAGGGAAAGGCAAGGTCTTACTGACGTTGAAAATGAAGAAAAATAGATAGCTTCTTTTTTTTTCAAATAAAAACACAATCGGAACCGAGCTATACGTAATAGTCCCCAAAGCCACGCCTTAAACTGGTGTTGCGCCACCGAAAAGGATTCAGGGCACCGCCACCGATATGGTCGGTGGCAGCGCACCGTTAAGAGCCGAACTATTTTCTGAGGTTGTTGAGAGGCAAATATAATTAAAAATCTACTATCTAACGGTTCCTAAAAAAAAAAATCTTGATCCTCTCAAAATGTTTTTGAATCTACCCATTTGTTCTCACTACATTCACTTGTTTCAGTCCACTTTGCTGCAATGGAATATTTTCTAATTAAAATGAGTGTCGACTAGCCGTGAAATTGCTCGAATACCTTATTTATAAGTGTTTTACCATATACAAACATGCGGCTATCAAACAGTTCGTGGTAACGAACTGTAGTAAGGAGCGACCCGGCTCAATAGTAACCAAAACTCTAAAAAATGGAATTTTGATACCAATAGCTATATCAAAAGAATCGCATTTCAATGCTGGTTTTAAATATATAAGTTTCATCAAGTCTTATATATAAGTTTCATCATTTAGTCTTACCCATCAAAAGTTACGAGCCTGAGAAAATTTGCGTTATTTTAGAAAATAGGGGAAACACCCCCTAAAAGTCATAGAATCTTAACGAAAATCACACCATCAGATTCAGTGTATCAGATAACCCTTTTGTAGAAGTTTCGAGCTCCTATCTACAAAATGTGGAATTTTGCATTTTTTGCCAGAAGGCAGATCACGGATGCGTGTTTATTTGTTTTTTTGTTTTTTTTTTCCCAGGGGTGATCGTATCGACCCAGTTGTCCTAGAATATTGCAAGGTGGCTCATTCTAACGAAAATGAGAAGTTCTAATGCCGTTTTTAAGTGACTAAAAAAATTGGAGGGCACCTAGGCCCCCTCCCACGCTAATTATTTTCCCAAAGTTAACGGATCAAAACTCTGAGATAGCCATTTTATTCAGCGTAGTCGAAAAACCTTATAACTATGTCTTTGTTGACGACCTACTCCCCCACAGTCCCCGTGGGAGGGGCAATAAGTTACAAACTTTGACCTGTGCTTACATATAGTAATGGTTATTGGGAAGTATACAGGCGTTTTCAGGAGGATTTTTTGGTTGGGGGGAGGGGTTGAGAAGAGGGGGATATGCTGGGGGAACTTTCCATCGAGAATTTGTCATGGGAGAAGAAAACGTCCATGAAGGGAGAGTAGAATTTACTAGCATTATTTAAAAAAAAATTAAAAAATAAATATGAAAAAGCTTTTTCAGCTGGAAGTAAGGAACAGCAATAAAACTTAAAACAAACAGAAATTATTACCCATATGAGGGGGTCACCTCCTTATAATACCTAGCTCTTTACGCTAAAGCATTTTTAGTAATTTCAACTATTTATTATACGGCTTTTGTGATTCAGGGATCATTCTTAATGAATTGGGATAAAATTTAAGCTTTAGTGTAAAGAGCGAGGTACTGACGATGGGGCGAATCCCCTCATATATGTAATAAAAGCATGAGAATACAAAAGTTCTTTACGTAAGCTAATTTATAAATTACGTAAAACTTTTACCAATAAAAAGATTCGTAAAAAATTAAAAGTTCTAGTTGCCTTTTTAATTAACCAAAAAATCCGAGGGCAACTAGGCTTCGCCCCCGCTCTTTTTTTCTCAAAATCATTCGATCAAAATTATGAGAAAGGCATTTAGCCAAAAAAAAAAAAATATGCAAATTTCGTTTTGATTATTCCTCTGCGGAGAGCCAAAATCAAAACATGCATTGATTCAAAAACCTTCAGAAATTAAATAAAAAAAAACGAGTTTTTTTTAACCGAAAGTAAGGAGCGACATTAAAACTTAAAACGCACAGAAATTACTTCGTATATGAAAGAGGCTGCTTCCTCATCAACGCCCCGCTCTTTACGCTAAAGTTTGACTCTTTCTCTCAATTCTTCTTTTTAAAACAGTAAAAAACTTTAGCGTAAAGAGCGGGGCGTTGATGAGGAAGCAGCCGCTTTCATATACGAAGTAATTTCTGTGCATTTTAAGTTTTAATGTCGCTCCTTACTTTCGGTTAAAAAAACTCGTTTTTTTTATTTAATTCTACAAAGGCCTGGAAGTGAGGTGGAATTGTGTCTTGTAAAATTGGGAAACCTGATCATGTTCTAGATGATAAGGAATATGAACTGATGCGTAATATTTGCTCTCTATTATAAATTTTTTCCACAAAAGTGGAGGCTATTGAGGGAGCATTCTTTCCCACCCTAAACGTTGCTCTGCTCTGTCGGAGCCTCTTAAAATGTTACCTTGAGAAGCAACCTAATGATAGTAGCTATATTTTACTTCTGAAAGAAAATACGAAAAGAAAGAAATATTCAAGATCAATGAAACTGATGAGCGTCTAAACCTTCTTGATGGTTCACTGACAAGAAGGGAATTCTTTTTCAAAATGGTTAAGCAGCTAGTGCTGGCGACTGACATGAGGAACTTCTTCACATTTCCTGTGAACCGAGTCTGTCCAATCAACACTCCATTCTCCTCCACTTCAACTTAGGGCGAGCATTTTAGTGCAGTAGAAATTCTTTTGTGCCTAGAGGAGAGGGCCTCGAAAAGCCTGAAGAGGAGGCTGTAATCATTAAAAAGAAGGGAATTCTTTTTCATAATGGTTAAGCCACTAGTGCTGGCGACTGACATGAAGTACTTTATCACAGGTCCTGTGCACCAAGTTTGTCCAATCAACACTCCAGGCTCCTCCATTTCCAGTTAGGGCAAGCATTTTAGTGGAGTAGAAATTCTTTTGTACAAAGAGGAGAGGGCCTCGAAAAGCCTGAAGAGGAGGCTGTAATCACTAACAAGAAGGGAATTATTTTATTAATGGTTAAGCCGCTAGTGCTGGCGACTGACATGAGGTACTTTATCACATATCCTGTGAACCAAGTTTGTCCAATCAACACTCCAGGTCCCTCCACTTCAATTTGTTGTGAGTATTTTAGTGCAGTAGAAATTCTTTTGTACGAAGAAGAGAGGGCCCTCGAACAGCCTGACGAGGAGGCAGTAATCTCCGGAGCTGTCAGTGAATCAGCTAACTATTCAGTTGTGTGAATTTGGCTTGTGGGTTGTCTCAGAAGAGCAGCAACCCTAAATCTCCTCATGATCGTACATGAAAAAAACGAGGCTGCTCGGTCAAATGACATGTCAGAATGACTGTGCAGAGTAGGGCTAAAATGATGATGTGACTAAGCATCAAGTAGGTATACATCCGGTCTTTTTACCCTAAGCCAGGAAATCAAAAGTTTCTGTCCCGGCTGATGCGATCAATCCAACCGTTGCCATCTGGAAAAGATACTTCACTCAGTGGCCATGAAATACAATTATGGTAAGAAAAGTTCTATCGCTGCCGGCAACAAGTGCTGCAGTAGAAAAGGTTGTCAGGGGGTGCAGGACTGATTGTTGGTGCTATGCTCTATGCTCTATACTGCTTTGTTCTATGTTAGCCACACACCGTGTAAACAAGCTTTTTTTTATACATGATAACTACAAGCTTGTCTAAGCTTTAAAGGAAAGTGGTAAATTTTTTTTCAAACTAAGTTTTTTTAATTATTTATTCTGGCTCCTTAAACTGCCTGAAAACTAAAAATTTCATAATGTCTAACGCTTTTCTACATAAAATGCTGGTTCTTTTTCTTCTAACACCTGGTCACGAATTGTTCTTGAAGAACAACATGCTAAGTTGAAACAGAGAAAAGAAACGTTATAATTAAGAAACAGAGAAAAGTCTATTTGTCGTACTTATCTTACTACACCCGGTACCGTTTACTGCACTTTCCAACAAATTTGAGCGATGTCAATGCATTGCTTTATTTTTCAAATTTTTGCAATACTCAAAGCCCATCTCAAGCAACTTAATGTTGTTCTTAGTGCTTCCGGGCATTCTGCCCTTTATACACGGAACTTTCTATTTTTCTATCAGCTTTTTGTTCTTAATGCTCGAATTTTCAGTCAAACTTAGAAAGATCTGCTTGTGCATATCTTACCTTCACAATGTTTTCCTGGATAAGTCAATGTTTTCCTGGACTAGTCTTAGGTTGCTAAATAACACTGTTGCTTAAAGTGGATAATGAGGCTTGGATTGTGCTTTTCAAAGAATTCCAAAATTTGCGATTTTGAAAGAAATAAAAAAAATGAAACGAAATCTCTGTCAATATTTCTCTGGTTGAAGTAAACAGTGTCCTTCCGGTTGAAGGACAGAGTCCTGGTTGAATTTCGTTGTAGTAAGGATGCTAAGTTTGTTTTTAAAAAGTTTTTTAAAAGCAATTTTTGTTTTAATTTCCACATTGTAATATAAGTTTTTTAAATATACATATTTATTTGGCTCTTGGTATTTACCAAGTCACATATAGCGATCCCAATTTCTGTCTGTTGGTCCCGGTTTTGATAGTTTGGGGACTTCCAGATAAGCTAGGACGATGAAATTTGGCAGGAGTATCAGGGACCAAACCATATTAAACTAGAAATAGTTGTTTCCCCGATTCAACCATCTGACGGGGGGGGGGCTCAATTCGGAAAAATGAGAAAAAAACTAGAGTATTTTTATCTTACGAACGGGTGATCGAATCTTAATGAAATTTTATAATTAGAAACTTATTTAGAAGGATATCGTGTCTCAGAGCTCTTATTTTAAATCCCAACCGGGTCCGGTGACATTGGCGGAGTTGGAGGGGGGAACCTGAAATCTTGGGAAACGCTTAGAGTCAAGATATCGGGATGAAACTTTATGGGAAGAATCAGCTCAGGTCCTAGATACGTGATGTACATAACTGGACTGGATCCACTCTCTTTGGGGGAGTTGGAACGGAGGGGGGGTTAATTTTGAAAAATTAGAAAAAAATCGGATCTTGATGAAATTTGATATTTAGAAGGACCTCATGTCTCAGAGCTCCGGATCCGGAGCTCTTGTTTTTTTCTGGTGTTGTGCTGAAGACGGCCCTTTGACATAGGGTTGAAATATCCACTGAATTGCATTCTATTGTCTTTGAAAAATTTCCCTATTGTTCTTAAGTTTTGTTTGTTTGATGGGAAAAGGCAGTGTGGTCTTCGTCGCTATTTAGTTAAAATCAAATGTTCAAGCTTTTTCTTGTGAAAAATGAAAAAGAACAACTGGTTATCGGGAATACACTTTGTCAGGTATTCTAGTCTTTCATTACTTCTTTATATTTTGTTTGTTTTTCCTTGATTTTTCGTACGTCTCAATCGTGATGCTCATATCATTGTCCAGTCGCTCTGTTTATTCGTCGTCGAGAAACTTCTTGAAAAAAGTGAAATGTTTGCTTCTGTATATTTCCTTTGGAATGTCAGACGTCTAGGCACGGCTGTCAAATTGAGAAGAAATTAATTATGGATAAGAAACTAATTATCATGAATGTTTTGTTTGTTAATAGAGCTGTATTGAAGATGAATATCTTTTCTTTTGTCCTTTCTTAATAGATGTAATTAGAAATTAACAGAAAATTTACAGATAAATAAGAAAATGGTTTCTTAAATTGACAGATAATTGAAAATTATTTATTGGCAACACACTTACAGCATATGTAGCTTCAGACCAAACTTGAGCCAATAATTTTGCGTCTGGTTGCCAGGAACTTGTTGAGATAAAAGGGGGACTGAATTACCAGGTCGCCGTGTAATTTTCCTCCTTTTGACCTATACCTAATCTAATGGAAGGGATGTGTATTATCCCAATTTCCTGTCAAGTGTGCGGTAAGAATTTGCCAACCTTAAGATTACAGGTATAAAAAAAGTAAATTTGCTTAGTAAAAATTTGTGTAAGAGAACAACATTTCATGAAGTCCAGAAATTCTTTTAACAGAAAAAATTGGCCTTATTTCATCAAAGAGGGGGCAAGAGCTTCAAATATTTTCATTATCGTTGAATTTACCTCAACTGCGGATTGGCTTTATTGGGAAATATTGGGTATTATCGATTATGTCTAGTATTTTACGTTTAATAAGGAAACATTTAACAATGTTTCTTTCCTTTTCTTCCACCTATTGTACAAATATCTGGCAAATTGGGCACATCTTCGTATGAGTAAGTTTTATACTAAGAGAAGAGTATCCGATAAGCTTTTCTCTTCTTTTTTTAATGAATTGGTAAATTGCTTTATTCTTAGGGTGCCTATCTAAATATAAAGACCAGTTTGATAGTTTGGGTAAGGCTGTTGTTATTTTAAACAATAGGGTAATTCTGGTCTCTTTTTTTTATGGAAAATGTCACGTCTAAGTAGACCATGAATAATACTGGTTGTGTTTTTTATGAAGGATGCCGCCTCTGTACCCGCTTCTTGGCTGTATGCGAGTAAATTTAATTCAAGATCTGAAGTAGGTCTGGGCTGGGTAATAAATTTTTTTCTTTAATTTAAAGCATTTTAGTAGGAACCTAGTTGGCACATTTAATTAATGGAAAAAGAGACATATATATTGGTATGGTGCCATTCTAGAGAAAAATAATACGAAACTCCCCTTTTTGTTGTGATTTTTTTTCTTTTTTCTTATAAGTGGTTAGTCGAAAGCCTGACATCATAGTCGCTTTACCCACGTAAAATGAAATTTTATGAAAAAAATTTATTAGTTCTATTAAAGGAAGTTTGACATCCTGGTTACAGATAGGTTTGGTTTTCAGAAATATTGATTTCGTGGGTATAAATTGATCAGGTGCAACGCTATAGTGTTGCCTATAGTAAAGGCCGTACGGCCCCAATGTTTTATTATTTATTTATTTTTCCTATGGGCACTTTATATGGAAGGGATGTTTAAAATTTGTAGGGCGCTCATTCGAATGGAAATTGGAAGTTCTAGTGCTTTTTTTGAGAGTCAATAGTGAGTGAAAAGTAACTAGCCCCCGCCCTCCTCTTCGCATGTTTTTTTCTCAAATGTATCTTATAATAAAAATTTATCGTCATTTGTTAAAAATAGTTCAAAGATGACATAACGAAAACCTTGGTGTCGACACAGCCTTCCAGGGCCCAGGGGTAGGTGTTATAAGTTATGCTCTGGGGGCATATAAGGTTCATATGGAAGGGATCCTCGTATAAACTTCAGAGAGGAATCACTTGATTGGAAATTTAAAGTTTAGTTCACTTTTTAGGAGCCAAAAGAGATTAGAGAGCAACTAGCATCCCCTCCCCCTTGGTGTCGACACAGCCGACACCTTGGTGTCGACACAGCCTTCCAGGGCCCAGGGGTAGGTGTTATAAGTAATGCTCTGGGGGAATATAAGGTTCTTATGGAAAGGATCCTCGTATAAACTTCAGAGAGGACTCACTTGATTGGAAATTTAAAGTTTAGTTCACTTTTTAAGAGTCAAAAGAGATTAGAGAGCAACTAGCATCCCCTCCCTCTCTGCGCCTTCTCCCCCAAACCCATTTAATATAAATTTTGAGATAGCCATTTTGTTAAAAATACTTCAGACATTAGATATGAAAAAAACTTCAGGGTCAACACAATCCTTGAAAGCCAGGGGGCCAGTGTTTTTAAGATATTTCCTGAGGGCATATAAGGTTTTATGTAATGGTTGGCCGCATAAACGTCAGAGGTGCTCATTTAATTGGAAACAAATGCATCTGAACAAAATTTTGAGATTGCCAGTTTGTTTGAAATGGTCCAACGATCACATAACAAAAATTTCAGGGTCAACTCAACCCCCCAGAACCCGGTGGAAGGGTTGTAACTTAAGTCCTGGGGTGTTTAAACTTTTATGGAAGAAGTGGTTGTATAGACCTCAGAGGGGACTCAAATGATTAGAAATTGAAAATTATAATTCTTTTTAAGAGTCAAAAGCGATCCGATGGCAAGTAGGGAGGAAACTTGATGGGAAGAATAAGCACAAGTTCTAGATACGTGATTGACATGCTTGGAACGTATCCGCTCTCTTTGGGGGAGATTTCTAGTGCTTTTGGCGAGTTCGGTGCTTCTGGACGTGCTAGGACGATGAAAGTTGGTAGGCGTGTCAGACACCTGCACAAATTGAATTGATAGCAGTCGTTTCCCCGATTCGACCATCTGGGGGCTGGAGGGAGAGGAAAAATTGAAAAAATGAGGTATTTTTAATTTACGAATGGGTGATCGGATCTTAATGAAATTTGATATTTAGAAGGGCTTCGTTTCTCAGAGTTCTTATTTTAAATCCTGACCGGCATTAAGCCTCTGATTTTCCTTTTAAATCAATCGGTTAATTTTTAGAATTTTGCCAGAGCTCATGCCATATGAGCTCTTGGCTCTTCCGACCTCGTCACAAGTGCCATATGAGCTCTTAGCTCTTGATTTAATGATGATAAACTGTTGATTGTACTTCTCCAATGGTCAAGTTATTCAAGATCATTATCATATATAGCTGCAATCTAAAAATAGCAAACGTGGTTAGTTTTACCGCAAAGCTTTGCCCCGATGATATAAGTGCAAAGCTGAATAAACATTCATCAATAAGTGATATATCATTAATGCATTAATTTGTCATGGTCCTGGAAAAGTAAAAAAAAACGCTATAAAACCCAAATACAAACATTTGATTTAAGTATTTTGGGAGGTGTAGTCTAGCACAGGGGCGGATCTAGAGAAAAATCTTGCGAAGGGGGGGGGGGCACTGGACCAAGGGTGCGAATGTGACTCGAGGTGGGCACCAAATTAAAAAGTTTATTCAAAAAAAATATTAAAAAAAAGGAAAAAAGAACAGAATAAGGGCGCCAGAAATATCTTGGGGAAGGGTCAAACCCAACTCCATGGGTATGTTCCTGGCTTAAATTACTTTTAAATCATTCGTTCATCTAATTTTAACCAAATTAGCTATATACTTAAAATAAAAAAAAATAGACAGACTTATCACACGAAAACCCTATTGGGCCAATCGCTATAGAATTAGTCACAAAACTAAAATTAAGATTTTTTTTTTAGTTTGGAGTGGACAGGGACAGTTCAAAAAAATCACTCCTTAACATAAATGAATGTTGTAAGTTGCCTTGTCATATTTCCATCATTGAAGCCCATACACCATACCCTAAATCAACGGTCTCACAAGAAAGAGAATAAAACAAATCTGTCAAAAAAGAAAAAAGGAATACACATTCTGAAGATGAAGATCTAGCAAGCAAGTTTAATTAAATGATCAATTGTCATGAAAACGATCTCATAATTTTATGACAAAATGATTCGTAAACTGATCGTGTAAGCAGTTTCATGTCTGAATCTCTAACAGATCAAGAGCTAAATCTTTGGTAAGGGGCCTGCTGAACCAAGGGCGCCAATGTGACTCGAGGTGGGCACCAAATTAAAAAGTTTATTTTAAAAGATAAAAAAAAAAGAAAGAAGAACGGAATAAGTGTGCATGAAGTGTCTTAGGAGGAGGGTCACCCTCTCCGACTTCATGTATCTGTTTCTGGCCTAAATTGCTCTTAATTCTTTCATTCATCTAATTTCAACCAAATTAGCTATATAGTTAAAATAAATAGATATAGAGATTTTTTTATTTGAAAGCCTTGTTGGGCCATTCTCTATTTAATTTGTCACAAAACTAAAATTTTTTTAAATGCCAGGAAATCCAGCTCCACCTCCACGGAAAAATTATTCCTCTCCCCGGAAAAATTGTCTAGACCATTCAGTACCTTTCAAAATTTATCCCGGACAATTACCCTTAACATCTGCATGCCTAAGTTTACAAAAAAAATAACTTGAAATAAATAAAAACAATTTTGTTTAGGAATTCTGGCCAATCCCCCAGTGTAAAATTTCCCCTCAAAATTTTATTCCCCGGAAATATGCTTCCCAATGGAAAGTTCTCCCTGCGGAAAATCCTCTAGCAGAAAGTTCAATCCTTTACCCGAAAAAGAATGCATATTTCCAAATAGCAGATATTATACGAAAACAATGGGCAAATTATATATTTTCAAGACCTTCCCAGGTGATGTGGGAGGTCAAATTAAATTCAAAGGCAAAGTTATTGGGTCTCTTAAATATGCTGAACAAAATGGCTACGGTATATCTAAATTTTGATCAAACGATTTAGGGAGGGGGGAAAGGGCTCGGAAGGGGGCATAGTTGCCATCCTCATTCAAAAACACATATTCTGGGAAAGTCCTTATTTTTGCAGATAGGAGTTTTGACCCTACACAATTGCGTTCTCCGATACGCTGAATCTGATGGTGTTATTTTTGTTAAGGATCTTTGTGATTTTTATGGAGTATTTTCCCACTTGTTCAAAAATTAAGCAAATTTTCTCAGGCTTGTAGTCTTTGAAGAGTAACACTGGACTTAAAGTATCTTATATATTTGGTACCAGCATAATAAGTCAATCCTTTTGATATGTCTGTTGTTTTTTAGAGTTTCGGTTACTATTGAGCAGGGGCGGATCCAGGATTTTCTTTAGTGGGGGCGCGCATAATAGGTTCCTCTGATAGACTTGAGAACAAAGAAATGCGTGCAATTTAAAGGAAACCTCGACAACTATGCGCCGTAAGTAGGTAGTGGAAATAGTCGTAATCTAATCCAAAACCTGGTGAGGGTTAAAATTCTAATAAAGCTGTTGAAATTGAAATGGTATAAAAATGTTGATACAAAAATAGTAAGTTATAAAACCATCCCTCAAAAAAAAAAAAAAAAAAGCTGTTCACCATCTATAAAAAAATGATATTTAATATTTTCTGCATAATTTGCAGCCTTTACATTTCTGACCATTATAGATAGAAATGCCTAGAAAACATTTAAAACGAGAATTTTAAGTACAGGCAATAAAGCATTAACTAAACGCTGATTCTTTTTAAAATAGTGTTTTAATAAATAGTGTCAACTCTAACGAAATCTAAAAAAATTACTAATCAAAATTCTACTTTTCATAACAATGTAGCGTATCTTTCCATGTTTTAAAGTTCGATATTATTTCACTTAAATTACGGAATTTACACTTTTATAAGAAAAAAAAGTATATTTCTCAATTTCTACTCCCGCCACATCTATTTATTAAAAAGTCGATATCTACCTCAATATTTAGGTGAATGTTTGTAATGACTAGTCCTGGCAGTCTTGAGTCATATCACTTTAGAGCTCTTCATTGTGTTGCGAAAGTAACACTTTGGTTTTGTCCCGTTTTTTTTCCTATGCCTTCGATCTCAACTTATTCCTGGAAACTGGTAAGGGTCTAACCTGTGCGGTTTTTACCGAAAGTGTGGATCTCCGGCCGGATTAATGAATACGACATTATATTTTGATAAGCTTAGCAGAACTCTTGCTTAGGGCCAAAAAGGATGGTTTTTGTTTGTCCACGAGCCAGAGCCTATGGCATGCGAAGTGAAGTGGAGTTACATAGCCTATGTCAGAGAGGAGTATCTGAACTTGTGCAGCCAAGCTTTCGTTTCATCAAACCATGCTTCTGCTTTCGAGTAGAAAGCTCCGTTCTAGCAGGCAAGCAGGCAGGCACCGCTTTCAAATTGAAGATGGACAAAAATCTTTAAGGGTTAGATATATGTGGCAGTTACCCGGCCCCACAGCCAATACATCTTCTTTGAGTGATAAATAGAAAAATTTACAGAAGCAAAAATGTGGTATTTTCCCACGGGTCCGAAAGTGTTTCTACCCATTTATGTCCGTGATTTCAGCTGAGTTTATCATTCGGTTTTTCGGACTTGGGATTGCGTTAGAGAAATGGTATCAGATGTGCCTAATAAACTTTAAAAGTTCTCTCATTGCTAAAGAAATTGGAGCTTATCCTTTGCTCCTTTCTAAGTCGTGACGTTAAAAAGTTGGCCTACGGTAAAAAAAAAATCAACTTTTGAACTAAGACAGATAGAATTTTTTTCGACGGCAATCGATAGCTTTTGATGAGCTGAACAAAGTATATGACATCCATTTTTTTGGCACAAAAATTCCTTCATGAGGTATACCAGTTTGAAAGTTTCAAGGGGTTGACAACTTCAGTAGTGAGGTACACACTGAAACGAAATCTAGGCCGATACAAATTGTGAGACATATAGAGGAATTGTAAGCAACAGTCGGCTGTTAGGTAATAATGAACTTCGGCAATGAGGGGTTAGCAACTTTTGCTAGTTGGTGTATCTATTATTTGTTTCCAGTGTATTTGATGGTAAGGCCAATTTAGTTCCAGTGGTAAGACATAGAGGGGACTTTTAAGTAATAATCTGCTGTTAGGCTACATTCAACTTCAGCGATGAGGGGTTTGCAACTATGCTAGTCGATGTACCCATTTATTTGTTTCTGGTGAACTTGATGCCTATCACAGGAGAGGGACTTATAAGTAAGAATCGGTTCACTTTGGGCGAGAAACGGCTGTTAGCTCATAATCATCTTCGGCAATGAGGGGTTAGCAAGTTTTGCTAGTTGGTGTACCTATTATTTGTTTCCGGTGTATTTGATGGTTAAACCAATTTGGTTCCAGGGGTAAGACATGTAGGGGACTTGTAAGTAAGTAATAATCGGCTATTGGGCTACAATCATCTTCAGCGATGAGGGGTTTGCAACTTTTGCTAGTTGGTGTACCCATTTATTTGTTTCCGGTGAACTTGATGTATATCACGGGAGAGGGACTTGTAAGTAAGAATCTATTCATTTTGGGCTAGAAATTTGTGTAAATTGGTGCACATTGTATTCGATCTCTTTAAATCTGACTTAATTAAGTGTTTACGCAACGGGTACAAACGATAACGTAAAACAGTGAGTTAGTTTCGTAATAATTAGTGTCACCTATGGTATTTTAATCCTAAAAAGTTACAGAGAGCTTTATAATACCACCTAGATTATATAAGATATTGTTCCAAGTTTTCATCCGTCACGATTTCTACGATTGAAAAGCATAAAGGTCAACTGGCTACAAAGTCAATTTAGTCCCTTCTTTCGATACTATTTTGTAGGTGTTTTTTTTCAACGCTGAGGAATAGCCTTTGATCATGTGATTACTGATCGATACCGAAGAAACAAAACCAAAGTGTTGCTTTCGCAACACTTTAGTCGGCGATACCGGACAAAAGTTGCCGCAACTCTTCACGTTGCCCTGGCAACTTAGGTCTAGTTTCCTCTTCTATTCATCCAAAAATATTTGAATAAAGACCAAAATCGTCTGAAAAATATGAACTCTAATGAAGATGCATATAGGTATTTGCTTCAAACTAAGTATACGAGTCGAAATACTCCTTAAAAAACAAATTATTAAGTGTTGGTTATTTTTGTATTTGATAGATATACATCGATGATTTAAATTCTCAGGGTTTCAAGCTGTGGTAGATTTCTAATTATTATTTTTCAATCTTGAGATTTTCTGATGTTCAATTCAAACGTTTAAATCTCGATACTTCTGTTAAGCACAAATATAAAATTTTGAAATTTGACTCAGATATAGCATTAAGTAAAAAAAATGCCCTGTAAAAATTTAGATTTATAAACAACTAATCGTGGAAATATGATTGGATGGAATGTATCAAAGTAAGTATAAAAATCCTCAGCGGTATATATAGCAGTTTAGACAATTTTATGGACAAATATATGCAACCACTAAACAAGAACAATACAAAAATATAACTATATTTTGTGATTCGTTGATATTGAGAAGGTGAGAAATTCTGAAGTAATATTGTAGTTGCATTCCATTACCGTGGTTAACTCAAGCTGTACGAATTTCTACTTTTTATTAACATTTTATTAGAAAATGTTTGAAAAAAATCAATGCCATTCTTCTGATTCAAAATGAGAATTCAGAGACCCATCTATACAAGCTATATAAAAAAAATAAACACACAATTATTTACCTTTTTTTATAAACGGGTTTTCGGAAATGTATTTTTCTTAAATGGTTACTCCAACCTTGGAAGGAATATCTCGACTCAAATACTTTGTTTTAAGTATATATTTATAAGAACTTTTAATAAATTCCTGAAGAGTTTGGCCTTTATTTTAATGTTTTAAGATGAATAGAGGAGGTGATATTTCATATAATGCAGAGCTTTAATTTGATGAAAATAGGCAGTAAAGTGGTCACCATTTCCTCACCAAAATCCAAAACTGAAATTAATAATTTTTGCACTTCTCATACATTTACTTTCTATTATAAAAATCCCCTAAAAACAATATTGTTGAAAAAATCACCCTGCTTTGCAAAAAAGCAAACCAAAAAACCGAAACAAACAGCCAAAAAAATAATGATATCAATTTCTTCACCTCAGTGTCTTAGCAAAATTCGAAAACAAATTTTTGACAGTAAAAAGAATTGAATATTTTGCTTTTCAGCCCTGTTGTGACAGCGCAATACTGAAATGTCATTTCGACAGCCTAAAGAAGTTAGGATTTTAAATTTCCCCTCCTTTTTATTACGAAATGAAGATTTTCGCCTCCCAGTTGGCTTTTGTGGTAATACAGACATATTCCTTTGATAAACCTAAATTGAATAAAATACTTTTTGGCAGTATGCAATATTAGTAAAATCTAAAAGACAGCACAAAGTGACTAAAACCTTGTTTCAAACTTGTTTGCAAAAAGAAACAGTCGTAATAATTAAAAACTTATTAAAAACCAGTCACAAAAAATAACTTTCGTCCCAACCCAAACCAGAGCGAATGTTCCAAAACACAAATCCACCACCTCACACGGGGGAGCGCGCCCCCCAATCCTCCTCCCATGGATCTGCCGCTGCTATTGGGCCACGTTCTCCTTAGTTACTGTCTGTACCAATGAACCATCTGATGACTGCCATATTTACATAGAACCTTAAATGCTGAATAGAGATAAAATCATCAGATATTTGGTCTATTTTCATGTAAAACAAAGCATTGAAAATCACTTCAAAGTACTTTGTTTTTGGTGTTCCAAACTATTATATTGAAAGTCTAGAGATAATCGTAGCTTCTTCTTTGGCAGTTGCATCAGCCTTAAGGCCGTGATTAAGTGAACTTGAAAGCATCGAGCTTCAAAATTGAAGTAAGGTTAGCCTTCTGTCTTTTAATTCTCTAGATACCGTTGGTTGTCAAAACTTCAAATAGCACCAATTATCAAGTCTTGTCAAAGGTTTTGATTGACAGCTTCCTTTGGTGAGATGTTTCAGCCGAGAAATAGTAATATATTTGGCTGGGTAAAAATAAGATTTTATTATTTAAAGTAAAATAAAAATTTTAAGATTTAAAATTTTTTAAAAATTTTAATTTTTTTTAATTTTTTACTTAAAATTTAAGTAAAAATAAATTTTATTAGTTAAAGATATACGCAACTTACAAATTAGCTTACGTAAAAAAACTTCTGTATTCTCATATTTTTTATTGCATATATGAGGGGTTTCACCCCCTCGTCAGTACCTCACTCTTCACGCAAAAAGCTTAAAATTTGTCACAATTTCTTAAGAATGACCCCTGAATAACAGAAGCCGTAGAATAAATAGTTGGAATTTCTAAAAATACTTTAACGTAAAGAGCGAGGTATTAGGAGGTGAGCCCCTCATATGCATAATAGATTCTGTTCCTTTTAACACAAATTATTATGGAATATTTAGAGGAATTAATATTTACAAGAAAATAATAACAGGAATATTCTGTTCCTTTCAGTTGAAAAACTTTGCCATATTTATTTTTTCATTGTTTTTTAAATAATGCTAGAAAATCCTGCGCTCCCTTCATGGAAATTTTCTTCCTCCATGAAAAATTCCTCCGTGAAAAGTTCCCCCAACATATCCCTCTCTTCTCAACCCCTGCCCCCAACCAAATGAAAACGCCCCAGAAAACGTCTGTACACTTCCCAATAACCATTACTATATGTAAGCACTGGTCAGTGTTAGTAACTTGTAGCCCCTCCCACGGGGACTGTGGGGGAGTAGGTCATCCCAAAGGCATAGTTGTAAGGATTTTCGACTGCGCTGAATAAAATGGCTATCTCAGAATTTTGATCCGGTGACTTTGGGAAAATAATTAGCGTGCGACGGGGGCCTAGGCACCCTCTGATTTTTTTGGTTACTTAAAAAGGGCACTAGAATTTTCATTTCCGTTAGAATGAACCCTATCGCAACATTCTAGGACCACTGGGTCGATACGATCACCCCTGAAAAAAAAAACAAAAAAAACAAACAAATAAACACGCATCCGTGATCTGCCTTCTGACAAAAAATACAAAATTCCACATTTTTAAACAGTTCGTAGTAACGAACTGTAGTAAGGAGCGACTAGGCTCAATAGTAACCAAAACTCTAAAAAAATGGAATTTTGATACCAATAGTTATATCAAAAGAATGGCATTTTAATGCTGATTTAAATATATAAGTTTCATCAAGAATAGTCTTACCCATCAAAAATTACGAGCCTGAAAATATTTGCCACATTTTAGAAAATAGGGGGAAACACCCCCTAAAAGTCATACGATCTTAACGAAAATTACACCATCAGATTCAGCGTATCAGAGAACCCAATCTATAAAAATGTGGAATTTCGCATTTTGTGCCAGAAGACAAATCACAGATGCGTGTTTATTTGTTTTTTTCCAGGGGTGATGGGAAATTAGAGGGCACCTAGGCCCCCTCCCACGGTCATTTTTACCCAAAGTTACCGGATCAAAATTCTGAGATAGCCATTTTATTCACCATAGTCGAAAAACCCAATAACTATGTCTTTGGGGACGACTTACTCCCCTGCAGTCCCCGTTGGAGGGGCTGCAAGTTACAATCTTTGACCTGTGTGTACATACAGTAATGGTTACTAAGAAGTGTACAGACGTTTTCAGGGGGATTTTTTTGGTTTTTTTTTGGGGGGGGGGGGTATTTGAGGGGAGAGGGTTACCGGGGATGATTTTTCCATGAGGAGCTTCTCATGGGGGAAGAGACTTTCAATGGAGGGGGCGCAGGATTTTCTACCATTATTTAAAAAAAAACAATGAAAAAATAAACATGAAAAGTTTTTTTTTCCTACTGAAAGTGAGAAGCAGCATTAAAAACTAAAACGAACAGAAATTATTACGCATATGAGGGGTCTACCTCCTCGTAATACCTCGCTCTTTACGCTAAAGCATTTTTAGTAATTTCAACTATTTATTCTACGGCCTTTGTGATTCAGGGGTCATTCTTAAGGAATTGGGACAAAATTTAAGCTTTAGTATCAAGAGCGAGGTATCAACGAGGGGTGAGCCCCCTCATATACGCAATAAAAATATACGAATATTGAAGTTCGCTACGTAATTTAATTCGTAAGTTACGTATATTTTTTACTTACGAAGACGTTCGTAAAAATAATAAGTAAATGTTGCCTTTTTAAGTAATCAAAAATAGGAGGGCAACTAGGCCTCCTCCCTCGCTCCTTTTTTCTCAAAATCTTCCGATGAAAACTGTGAAAAAGCCATTTAGACTCAAAAAATTAATATGCAAATTTCGTTTTAATTATTTATATGTGGAGAGCCAAGATCAAACCATGCATTAATTCAAAGACGTCCAGAAATTAAACAAAAAAAAAACAAGTTTTTTTTTAAATGAAAGTAAGGAGTGACATTAAAACTTAAAACGAACAGAAATTACTCCGTATATGAAAGGGGCTTTTCTTCCTCAACGCCCCGCTCTTTACGCTAAAGCTTGACTCTTTCTCTTAACTTTACATTTTAAAACAGTAAAAAACTTTAGCGGAAAAAGCGGGGCGTTGAAGAGAAAAAGTCCCTTTCATACACGGAGTAATTTCTGATCGTTTTAAGTTTTAATGTCGCTCCTTACTTTCACTTAAAAAAACTTGTTTTGTTTTTTTTTGTTTAATTGTAGATAGGAGATTGAAACTACAGTAGGATTCTCTGATACGCTGAATCTGGTGGTGTAAATTTTGTTAAGGCTCTATGATTTTTACGGGTTGTTTCCTCCTGACCTGTGCTTCCAAACTTAAGTCTCTAGACCGCGCACGAAAAATGCAGGATCAAAAATCCATCGGCAATCCTTCAATTCGTCGCAATCCAAGTTTCTACCACCAGTCACGATCCGGTAGGGCAACAGGGAAGAAGCTACGGGGTTCTGCTCCGCCTCAAGGTTTCTCGCTTGACCTAAATCTCTTGACTTGTCTAGTTCTTCAGCGTACCGCATTATGAAGGTTAATAATAGGTTCTTTTGAAAACTGTTTTTCAGACTTCACAAGTTTTTCATAGAGAAAAATACTGAAAACTTTCGTATAGTTAGTTTAACGTGCCCTTTTCGGATAGATAAATTTAACTCCTGGTATTTTAGAATGTTTCAACATGAAGGTTAAAAATAGGCTTTTTCGAATAGTGTTTTTTAGACTTCATAGATTTTTCATAGAAGTATACTGAAAACCTTAGTTTGTAAATTTAACTCCAGATTTTTCTAGAATCTGTCTTGACATGAGGTTAAGGAATTACTTTCAAAAAGTGCCCTTTAGATTTTGCAGGTTTTCATTTAAATATATATAAATCGTTCGTATAGTTTAATGTGCTGCTTTCAGATAAGTAAATTTAGCTCCCGAATTTCTTAGAATCTTTCTTGACATGAAACGCTTTATCGAAATTTTTTTTTCGATTTTACAGTGTTTTCATAGAATAATATTGAAAATCTCTGTATAGTTTAACGTGCTTTTTTCAGATAACAAAAATTTCGCTCCTAAATTTTTTAGAATCCGTCTCAGCATGAAAGTTAAGAAAAGGTGCATTTCTAAGGCACTGCTTAATTTATTTTTATTTTCATTTATTAAACAGTGTAATTTTTAAGCTTCTTCTGTGATATAAAGAGAGTTACTGAAATGTTTGATTCTTATTTATCTTGAGTCTGCTCAGATTTTTTTCTGTAAATCTTTTGATTTAAGAAGTTGAAATATATGAGGATAAATATTGAGTTCGGAGCTCTGCGTGTAGATATAGTCTGGTAGACTCTTAGCTGATACCAATCAGATTAGCAGCATATTACCTTCAAATAGGCAATGGTCAATTGTTTTTTGTTTTTTTTTTAGAATACCTGCAAAGAGGGAAAGAGGGAACTGATACAAAAACGCATGCAAATTTAGCCCATTTGAGCCCGACCGAATTCTATGATAATTTTAGAAAGGTGCTTATTGGGGAATGGAGATAAAATTGGATTATTCTTATTTAACAAGAACTCTCATAATCTCCAGTGGTAGATGTCTCAATTGGGAATTGGTCTCCCACTTGTCTGGTCAATATTAAAAACCTTTTTGCTATTTTATCCGCCTTGTGGTTATCAATTATACCTGAGTGACTTGGACCATACTGAAAGTAAGTTCTTATGCCTCTTGAAGCTTGATTATTAATAATGTAAGTGAAACTGTCCACGCGACTGATATTTCCGTTACCCAACATCACTTTTTCGTCTTCACTTATTCCTAATTTAAGTGACTTAGTCTTCTTAACATTAATTTTTAAACCAATTCCAGCATTCTGAACTCGCAAAAGACAATGAAAAGTGTCTATATCTATCTTATACTGAGAAGCTGAAGACAGTAGCTCTTGGCTTGACAAAGAGTCAGAATATACTCTAATATTTTGTAAATTAGCCATCAAAGGTTGATTATTCATGAGGTGCTCTAATGCCATGATTATGGCATTTAAATCTGCAGACATTATAGACACATTATCATACATTCTCTCACCCATCGCTACATTAAGGGGTGGTAGAACTTTTTGGACCCATTAACAAAAATTTGGAGTTGGTTTTTTTTCGTGTAATTGCATTAATTTCAGAAATTTTTGTCTGTATACAAAATCAATGGTGGTAAGCTCTTTAGTCCACATGGGGATTGACCAACTCCATGGGGGGGGGGTGCAATAGACTTTGCTGGCACTGAGAATTTCTTCTGGGTATTGGCATACTCATTTGCAATGCCTCTTTACATGGATGGATTTCTTAACCAGTTATGCAGGGTACATAAGCTATTGGTTTCAAATTTTTTCCCTTAATTTATCAAAAGAAATATTTTTCTTTCATTTATTGTTGATAACCCACTCTGAGTAAGCAGAAACTTAGTACTTGTTGATTTCCTAAGACCAAATTTGAGACGGATTATATAATTTTTTGTTGTTTCGATTTTCTGCATCAAGGTGTTTGCACATGCACAATAATCAATGATCCCATCATCAATATAAGGTCTTACATGTTGATTGTAAAATTTGGAGTACAGTTTCCTCAGTACAGCCGCGGGGTGGGGATAGTAGTCTTTTTATTGTTCTTCTTTTTCTATAGCCTTTTTTTATTGTGTTTAGGATGTGGAGATGGAAAATAAAGTTTTTGTCCAGTATAAGAACTAGGTAATTAATTTGATTGTCCTCTAGAACAATCATTCCATTTAGAGTTAGTCTTGCATTACAATTATTTCGCTTACGGTGAAATTGGACGATTTTTGGCTTGTTGAGTGCAATTGCTAAATCAGAATTTTGAGAATCGGAAAAGTGATTTCTGCAACTTTGTATGTGCAATCTCAAAGCTGTTGCCAGTTGCCCATAATACCAGATTATCTGTATACTGTAAATTGGTGTGTGGGAGGTTCATAACCCAGAGAAATAGGGCAAAGAGGAGGCAGCTCAGGACTGCACACTGTGGAAGACTGTCCATACTGTCCAAAGGTACACACTGTTGCGGGTTTGGGTGAGGATTCTGAAGGTACATAAGCAATGAAGCTTTGATTTTCTATGAAATATTTTATAAGGGATACTAGCTTTGAGGGTGCAAGACTTGCAAGTTTCGTTAAAAGGATTTGGTGGTTCACATTGTCATATATCCCTTCAATGTCTAGGAATGCAGCAACTAGGACATTATTTTTAGATAAGGATTCATTTATCGCATTTGTTCACAATATAAAAGTATATTTTGAGGAGTGGTGTTTCCTGAAACCAGCTGAGTGTGAGGTATCATATTATTTTTCCCGACGAACCATAGCAGCTGATGGTAAATCATTTTCTCCATTACTTTTCCGATCAAATGAGTATTCATTATAGGCATGTAAGACTCAGGGTCATATTTAGGTTTATTTTTCTTTAGTATTGGTAGGAGGAATGAACATTTCCGAATATTGGGGAATGTGGAACTAGCCTATGCATGATTATACCAATTTAGGAGTTCCTGTTTATGAGAAGAGGTGAGATTCTTTATCCTTGTAGGGTGTATGTTATCGTACCTACTAGGAGCGGTTGCCTTAATATGTTGTATTGCATTATTCAGTTCACGAATTGAGAATGGACAGGTTGTATACTCTGATCCTGGGCGAGGCTGGTATATTGGATTTATGGAGATTGGGGTGGTGATACTCTTATTGTTTAATGTTAGCTTATTTGAGAAAAGAGTTGTAAATTAGTTTGCCCTTTCATTATAATAATGGGTATTATTTTATAGTAGCTCATACTTGAGTGGGTTGGGGTATGTTTTTTTTTCTACAGACTAATTATGTTTTGTTACGAACAACACTTTTCACGTTCTTCTTTTGATTCCATTTAGATTCTGTATTTGAATGATCAAAAGCTTCCGTCAATCGATTGATGTGTCCTTCAAGCAGTCCTTCAGTCTTGGCCAAAACTAATCTCAAATTTAATTTTAACTCACGGCTAGATTTTTTGTTTCAGTTCAGAGTTGGGTAGTGAAGTGTCTACCATGTGTGAAATGAAGTCTAATACTGATTTGACTTTTCTTGTATGTAATTGGTTGCGTTTAAGCGAAAACCAAAAGAACTCGCATTTTAAATTTGTTCTGAAATCATTAATTTTCTTTTTTAGTTTGGAAATTGTGCTATCTGGTTCCAATGTCTTTACCGCCCGCAAAATCCTGTCAAATACCGAACTTTTCTTATTTTGGTTATAACAGTCTCTACTTTTAACTTTTCATAACTCAGGGTGATCGCAGTTTAACTCTATTAATAAATATATAAACTCGTGTTCTAGATTTTGGCTTACTTCCGATGTGTCTTCCATTGTTGTTGACGCAATACTTGATCAAAACTGGTTAGACAGTCAATCATGCCTGAATCAATCGATTTACGAAAGCTTTTGATCAAAATAATTGACCCTCTTAGGTCTCCCTAAGATTTATTTTCAACTATCATGACCTCCTTTAGAGTGATCATTTTTATGTTTATTACGGACAGTTCGGGCTTATAGATCAAGTATTTCTTTCAGAAAAAGAGGGGTAAATGATTAAAATTATGAAGTGAGTTTCGAAAAGGTTTCCCAGCAGTCCAGATAATTTTTGTGTGCTAAAATTAATTTTCAGCGATCTGTAAGAATGTAAAATAGTTTTTAGGTACGGATAATATATTCGTACATGTTGTCGGATACCTTCCCTCCTCTTTTTGACAATATTTTTGTAACAAGTGACCTCAGATGTGGAACCAGTTTTTCCACTGGACATGAATAAAAAAAAGATAATTGTTACCTAATTTCTCGCCAGTTTAGAAGACGCTCTTTTGAATCTGCAACTGAAGAGGCAGGTGCTACAACTTCACTGAGACTCTTTTTCTTAGGCTCTTCTCTTATTCTAGTTATTTGAGGTAAATGTTTTAACGAAAGATTGAATATGACCTTTTCAATAGGATTCTAGTCTTTCTGTAAGCATTCCTATATCTATGGAAAATCCGAAGAAATGGAAACACTTTGGAACTTTCATCCAAAATTCTATTCTTTATTTCGGTAACTTGTAGGCTCCTGTCTCAGAATTGATAAGTTTCCAAATAAAGTTTATAATAATCTCCCTTTATACAGAAGTTTTAAGTGATATTGATAATCCAAAATAACACGAAAGACAATTGTTGGTGATTAATTCTGTTTTTTCCTTCTTTTATTTACTTTCTTTCGTTCTGATTTTTATGTTCATTAAACCAAACATCTACGGTTTTAGCTCTTGCTCCTGGAAACGCATTATTTTCTTGCACTATCAAATTTTATGAGCTGAGCAAATAATTTCAAAGCATTTCTTGAGCTCAGTTATATTTATCCTCCTCTTACAATTATGCATTTTGGTTTTTATTTATTTGTTAATGTTTGTATTTTTGTAATAAATATTCTGAACAATTTTTATCTATATCTTTGTAATTTTTAGGCAAGGTATTGGAAGAAGAGGAGGAGGAGTCGCAGTTGACTGACGAAGAGTCGAGCGACGAAGAGCTAAAATTTATTGAGAAAAATAAAACTCTAGAAGATCTGTTAAAAGAAAACAATTTTCAGTTAACTATTGGCTCTATCTAAGTCTATGTCGCATTCCGACTTTAATATATTTGGGGTCGTGAATTTTAATTTGAATATTTGATTTCCTTTTACGAAATCTTTTTGAATATACATCAAATATCTTTCCAAACGTGTAGGGAGATTAAGATTTTTCAAGCTAACACGAACTATAAAGGTCAGTTGTCTATAATAAAATAAAGAACAACTAATTTTTTCTCGCAGACAATTATATCATTGCCTAGTTTTATTATCGAACCAATGTTTTCGTCGTTTTGGCACAGACTACGAAGACATGCTCATAATCCTTCTCATACAAATGATATATTTCTTGACCTGACTCAACTTTTACATAATTTGCTGGTCCTTGCACATCTTTCTTTATTCAAAGTTTTACCCAGTCCTATTTCACCTTCCTAAAAGAAACAGAAAACAGAAGACTTTTCTAAATTATGCACAAAAAACATAATTGACCAAATATTTGCTTACAAGACTAGTTTGACAGAAAGCATTTTACCATGCTGATCACTTTAATGTTGCCAGAAAAATTCTAAGTTTAGGAAAAAGAAAAAAAGAATAATAATATAAAAATACTCGATTGATAGATTTTATTTTCAGTTTTTTTTTAAGAAGCCATAGTTTAAAGGTTCTCAACCAATTTGGTGAATGTGACGACATTCTCAATATGAATGTTTGTTTTTCAAAATTAAGGCTCTAGAATACAGTCAGCTGAAGGGTACATGTCCTGCACATGACCCACCGAGATTCTCAATCCCCCCAACCCTCCCAGGGAGGCATGGGCCCCATGTTGGGAATCGCGGTTGCAAACTAAAAGAAACATAGATCTTCCAGCTCTTGACATCTATGATTTTTGCCCTTCCTTTTCTTGGCATCCATTGGGGTAATAAGATCACAATCACCTTTATTTTTGATGGGATTCAACAGCCACACATAGCCCAAAACACTGAAAGCAGTCGATTATTACGGGATCATTACATTTCAAATGATACAGATGAGTGAGGGCTTTTTCCATTCTGACGTGTTCGGTTGGGTTCCACCCGCTATCAAGAGAGGTGGCGGATAGAAAATAGGGACACGTGATGTTTTGAGAAGGATGGTACACTCTAAAATAAAGAAGAAACGATCGAAATGAGGTATTAGTTTCTAATTCTGCTAATTTCAGCTTTTATTGAATTTTGTCTTTTATTTTCGGTTTTTTGTTGGTTTTATTTTAGTTTGTTTTTTCAAACTGACCCTCCACACTGTTATTAAAATGAAAACCCATTATCAAAAGAAATATCAAAATGGAGGATGATGAAAGGGCTCCCATTTTAATGCCCTTCTACTAAACTGGTAGGGTAAAATATATTTTCCAAAACATTGTAGGGGGGGGGGGTATGTTTTCATTTCCTAAATGAAATACCAAAACGGTATTTTCAGAATGTAGCGGGATGCGGACCCATTATTCTGCACCCATTGACTTGTCCAAAAATACATATCAGTTAATATACAATTCCATTATTCGATCAATCTCATTGGCTAAAAGCTACAAATTGGGCTATGTACGCTGGCACTACAATCAGCCAATCACGACACAGGGTAGATGTATTCAATCCATTACAGTTTTTGGGAGCGGTCTATTTTAATATTTTGTAAATTATTTACTGATCTCATCGCTATCTGTAAATATCCCACACACAGAAGTACTTTTTATCTATTTAAATTTTTGACAATTCTTGTTCTTGGTTTCTTTCTTGTAATAAAGGATAAAAATCAAATGCTACTGCACAGATACTTTTAATAAAATTGGTTTAAAAAATCAATTTTTTTAAGGTCTATCAGTCTGATCCTCATGTATTTTAAGTATTTTACTGTATATGTGTACTATTGGTTCCTAAAGATACGCAGACAAATTCCAAATTCAAGTTTAATTCTAAGCGAATTACTAGCTTAAACATGATTAAAACTTTCCACTAAGGAAAGACAAACAATAAATACTGACACCGTCTAGAATTTTTTTTTTAATCAGGTGCTTCTTTAGTAGGATTTACAGTCAAAAAACTTACTCGTAAAAACTGAGTGGAAAAACCACAAAATATTTTATTGATTGCTTGGATTTTACTTACTCATTGCCACGTTTTTGGTCCTGATAACTTCAGGAGGAAAGCTGCTTAAAGCAGTCGTCCCACCATGGTCTTTTCTCCGCATTGGGGGGTACATCCGTTCCAATTGGTATCCACCACTTCATTATCAAATTTACTATTTTATAGAAAGTCACTTTCAACAGTTTGATTAGTCTTTGCCCAAACATAATTATGACCAATTGGGAGGTCAATTCCAGCACACAGCCTCCCGGAGCACACTAAAACGATGAAAAATTAGGCTTGAGAATTTCTAACCAAGGGAGCTACAAGGGTCAAGGGAACAAAGGGAGCCAAGGGCTATGAAAACTATTTTATAGAAAGTCACTTTGAACAGTTTGATTAGTCTTTGCCCAAACATAACTATGACCAATTGGGAGGTCAATTCCAGCACACAGCCTCCCGGAGCACACTAAAACGATGAAAAATTAGGCTTGAGAATTTCTAACCAAGGAAACTACAGGGGTCAAGGGAACAAAGGGAGCTAAGGGCTATGAAAACTCTTTCAGCTTCATTTTCTTGTTTTAACTCATCTATTTGATACATTATATTCCTTGCTACTTGCAGAGCCTGAATTTACCTGCCTTGAATTTACAGTCAGAGGATAGAACCAAAAATTTCAAACCCCTTACTTCGAGCTATAAAGTTTTAATACTTTTCACTAAATTTACATCTTCCAGGATGTAAAATATCCACTACCCAAACTGAAAACTGCCTAAAAGTCCCTAGATTTTTCTGATGTACCCAAGACAATCTAAATACATTACATAATTCACTGTTTACTACTGTATTTATTCTAATTCATCCTCTTCTCTGAACTAATTAAATACTAAAACAAATTTTTTCAACTGAAAGTAAGGAGCAACATTAAAACTTGACCCCCTTGTCAATACCTCGGTCTTTAGCAAAAATTTAGCGTAAAGAGCGAGGTATTAACGAGGGGGTGAACCCCCTTGTCATCACCTCGCTCTTTACGCTAATTTTTTTTTAGTACTTTCAAAAGACCTATTTATTCTAATTTAATGGCCTTTGGGATTAAGGGTCATTCTTAAAGAATTGGAATAACATTTGAACTTTATTGTGAAGAACTAGGTATTCACCAGTAGACACCCCCCCCCATATAGGTAATACTTTCTCTTCGTTTTTAGTTGTAATGTTACTCCCTACTTCCGGTTGAAAAAACTTATTTTTAATTTAATTTTCTGATTGTTTTTTAAATCATGATGAGAAATCCGGCGCCCCTCCATGGACAATTCTCTTTCCTCACGATAAATTCCTCCTACATAGCCCTTTCCCCCTACCCCCCCCCCCCATAAAAAAATCCCTGAAAACGTCTGAGAACTTCCCAATAACCAACACTATATGTAAACAAGGGGCAAAGTTCATAACTTGTAGCCCTTCTCCCGGGGACTGTGGGGAATAAAGTCATATTACTAAAATTGTTAATGGCTTGAAAAAATTGTTCCCATCTGGGCCAGATTCTATTCCTACTAAGTTAGTTAAATCTATTCTTCCTTCAGTAGTTGTGCTTCTAACAAAACTTGTTAATCTTTCATTTAAATGTGGTGTTTTCCGGATGCTGTCATAACAAGCTCGGATTACTGTTTTGTATCAAGGTGGACCAAAAATAGATCCAGCAAATTATCGACAAATTACAATTTCATCAGTGTTTAGTTAAATCTTCGAAAAGGCTATCCTTTCTCGTCTCCTTACTTTTCTAAAATCTAAAAACTTTCTTCAGAATTTTCAGTTTGCTTTGCGAACGAGGCACTCAACTGAACATGCCTGCATAACCCTTTTGAATTTTATACATTCTGCATTAGATTCGGAATTAATTCTGGCTGCTATATTCGTAAGGCATTCGATTGCTTAATCACTGAAATTCTTCTATCCAAGATGTCTCATTTTGGCATTAGGGGCAGTGTAATTAGTTGGTTTCAGTCTTATTTGAATGATAGGTTATTTTCTGTCGATCCACTTTTCAGTTCACCCTCACAAGCGAATTTTGGTTTCCCTCAAGGATCAGTTGTAGGGCCAGTGCTATGTTTGATCTATTTAAATGATCTTTTTTATGTAGTAAAAAGTAGAGACTTATTAATTGTTGTAGATTTTGTCATCCTAAGCCATCCTTTGCCCATAGTGCCAACTATATTTCACCATCTTCTGATGTCATTGTTTGCGGTGCTGATGACAGCACACTTGGCACTTCAAAAAATTATGAGTCAGGGCTTCAATAAAATTTGGAAACTTTCCAAATCACAAATACTCATCATAAGCCATAAATCCACTAAAATAAAAATACTATGTGACAATATCTATCTATTCTATCTATATATACATTCTCATACATATATTTCTCATACATGTATTTCACTTACAGGACTTTATACCACTTAGGCTTTACTTTTTCTTTATTATAAATTAAGCATAATACAGGTGGGACCACTGGGGGGATCCAAGCCCTAATTTCCTATGCTCTCAATTCTTTTTGTTTAAGTCTAAGGGAATTGCGAATGTTACGAACTCCTTTTGTCAAATTATCTGTTATATAGATATAAGGGGATTCACGTCCAGCTCCTCCTTTTGAACGGGTTTTCTCGTAATTTCTCGTTTCCTTGAAGCATACAGAATTTGTCCTTATCATCTTTAAGCTGGATTTTGAGAAATCTATTCGTAAACTCAAGTAGCTCAAATCGGATATTAAATCCAAGGTGGGAAAGTCAGGTATCAACTTGGTCTTTAGCCCTTGATTTAGATTCACTTTTAATGTTCCGTATAATAACATTCCTTCTTCTATTCATGTTTTCTAACACAAGGACTCTAGATTCTAATTCACCCAAACCAGGCTCCTTTTCAATTTGGTGTCGTAAAGCCAATATTTTTTGCTTGATACTAGATAATTCATTTTCTTGGGCCGTTCTTGCTAATTCTAGATGTTCCACGCAAGATTTTAGGGACTCTAAACCAGATATAATGTCAACGATTTCGAATTTTATTTCTATGACATCATTTTTAGTTGCTTCGAATATTTCGAAGTAATATAAACGAACGCCCAAGATAATTCACATCCAATCTTGTACAGCTCTCGCAAAAATGATGCTATTACTCCGAATTCATTGAAAAAAAAATCAAAGAGTTTACTTATCAGAGTTGATCCGGCTGAAAATTGTATAGTGCAAATACAGATGTTCACTGAATGAATGTTATATCACATTCTTTACCATGTGCAATCATAAAATAGTCTAATATCTTCATTTTTTCCACAGACATAGCTATTACCCTCGAAAACTAAAACTTTTGACATAGGAAAAGAGCCTTTAATCACATTCTTTACCATGTGCAATCATAAAATAGTCTAATATCTTCATTTTTTCAACATACGTAGCTATTACCCTCGAAAACTAAAACTTTTGAAATAGGAAAAGAGCCTTTAATCACATTCTTTACCATTTGCAATCATAAAATAGTCTAATATCTTCATTTTTTCAACATACGTAGCTATTACCCTCAAAAACTAAAACTTTTGACATAGGAAAAGAGCCTTTAAGCACATTCTTTACCATGTGCAATCATAAAATAGTCTAATATCTTCATTTTTCCAACATACGTAGCTATTACCCTCGAAAACTAAAACTTTTGACATAGGAAAAGAGCCTTTAATCACATTCTTTACCATTTGCAATCATAAAATTGTCTAATATCTTCATTTTTTCAACATACGTAGCTATTACCCTCGAAAACTAAAACTTTTGAAATAGGAAAAGAGCCTTTAATCACATTCTTTACCATTTGCATTTATAAACTAGTCTAATATCTTCATTTATCAACATACGTAGCTATTAGCCTCGAAAACTAAAACTTTTGACATAGGAAAAGAGCCTTTAATCACATTCTTTACCATGTGCAATCATAAAATTGTCTAATATCTTCATTTTTTCAACATAAGTAGCTATTACCCTCGAAAACTAAAACTTTTGAAATAGGAAAAGAGCCTATAATCATATTCTTTACCATTTGAAATCATAAAATAGTCTAATATCTTCATTTTTTCAACATACGTAGCTATTATCCTCGAAAACTAAAACTTTTGACCTAGGAAAAGAGCCTTTAATCATATTCTTCACCATGTGCAATCATAAAATTGTCTAATATCTTCATTTTTTTCAACATACGTAGCTATTACCCTCGAAAACTAAAACTTTTTACATAGGAAAAGAGCCTTTAAGCACATTCTTTACCATGTGCAATCATAAAATAGTCTAATATCTTCATTTTTTCCACTGACATAGCTATTACCCTCGAAAATTAAAACTTCTGACATAGGAAAAGAGCCTTTAATCACATTCTTTACCATGTGCAATCATAAAATAGTCTAATATCTTCATTTTTTCAACATACGTAGCTATTACCCTCGAAAACTAAAACTTTTGACATAGGAAAAGAGCCTTTAAGCACATTCTTTACCATGTGCAATCATAAAATAGTCTAATATCTTCATTTTTCAAACATACGTAGCTATTACCCTCGAAAACTAAAACTTTTGACATAGGAAGAGAGCCTTTAATCACATTCTTTACCATTTGCAATCATAAAATAGTCTTATATCTTCATTTTTTCAACATACGTAGCTATTACCCTCGAAATCTTAAACTTTTGAAATAGGAAAAGAGCCTTTAATCACATTCTTTACCATTTGCAATCATAAAATAGTCTAAAATCTTCATTTTTTTTCAACATACGTAGCTATTACCCTCGAAAACTAAACTTTTGAAATAGGAAAAGAGCCTTTAATCACATTCTTTACCATTTGCAATCATAAAATAGTCTAATATCTTCATTTTTTCAACATACGTAGCTATTACCCTCGAAAACTAAAACTTTTTACATAGGAAAAGAGCCTTTAATCACATTCTTTACCATTTGCAATTATAAAATAGTCTAATATCTTCATTTATCAACATACGTAGCTATTACCCTCGAAAACTAAAACTTTTGACATAGGAAAAGAGCCTTTAATCACATTTTTTACCATGTGCAATCATAAAATAATCTAATATCTTCATTTTTCCAACATACGTAGCTATTACCCTCGAAAACTAAAACTTTTGACACAGGAAAAGAGCCTTTAATCACATTCTTTACCATGTGCAATCATAAAATAGTCTAATATCTTCATTTTTTCAACACACGTAGCTATTACCCTCGAAAACTAAAACTTTGAAATAGGAAAAGAACCTTTAATCACATTCTTTACCATGTGCAATCATAAAATTGTCTAATATCTTCATTTTTTCAACATACGTAGCTATTACCCTCGAAAACTAAAACTTTTGAAATATGAAAAGAGCCTTTAATCATATTCTTTACCATTTGCAATCATAAAATAGTCTAATATCTTCATTTTTTCAACATACGTAGCTATTACCCTCGAAAACTAAAACTTTTGACATAGGAAAAGAGCCTTTAATCACATTCTTTACCATGTGCAATCATAAAACTGTCTAATATCTTCATTTTTTCAACATACGTAGCTATTACCTTGAAAACTAAAACTTTTAAAATAGGAAAAGAGCCTTTAATCACATTCTTTACCATGTGCAATCATAAAATAGTGTAATATCTTCATTTTTTCAACATACGTAGCTATTACCCTCGAGAACTAAAACTTTTGAAATAGGAAAAGAGCCTTTAATCACATTCTTTACCATTTGCAATCTTAAAATAGTGTAATATCTTCATTTTTTCAACATACGTAGCTATTACCCTCGAAAACTAAAACTTTTTACATAGGAAAAGAGCCTTTAATCACATTCTTTACCATGTGCAATCATAAAATAGTCTAATATCTTCATTTTTTTAACATACGAAGCTATTACCCTCGAGAACTAAAACTTTTGAAATAGGAAAAGAGCCTTTAATCACATTCTTTACCATTTGCAATCATAAAATAGTCTAATATCTTCATTTTTTCAACATACGTAGCTATTACCCTTGACAACTAAAACTTTTGAAATGGGAAAAGAGCCTTTAATCACATTTTTTACCATTTGCAATTATATAATAGTCTAATATCTTCATTTATCAACATACGTAGCTATTACCCTCGAAAACTAAAACTTTTGACACAGGAAAAGAGCCTTTAATCAAATTCTTTACCATGTGCAATCATAAAATAGTCTAATATCTTCATTTTTTCAACATACGTAGCTATTACCCCCGAAAACTAAAACTTTTGAAATAGGAAAAGAGCCTTTAATCACATTCTTTACCATGTGCAATCATAAAATTGTCTAATATCTTCATTTTTTCAACATACATAGCTATTACCCTCGAAAACTAAAACTTTTGAAATAGGAAAAGAGCCTTTAATCATATTCTTTACCATTTGCAATCATAAAATAGTCTAATATCTTCATTTTTTCAACATACGTAGCTATTACCCTCGAAAACTAAAACTTTTGACATAGAAAAAGAGCCTTTAATCACATTCTTTACCATGTGCAATCATAAAATTGTCTAATATCTTCATTTTTTCAACATACGTAGCTATTACCCTTGAAAACTAAAACTTTTAAAATAGCAAAAGAGCCTTTAATCACATTCTTTACCATGTGCAATCATAAAATAGTCTAATATCTTCATTTTTTTAACATACGTAGCTATTACCCTCGAGAACTAAAACTTTTGAAATAGGAAAAGAGCCTTTAATCACATTCTTTACCATTTGCAATCATAAAATAGTCTAATATCTTCATTTTTTCAACATACGTAGCTATTACCCTCGAAAACTTAAACTTTTGAAATAGGAAAAGAGCCTTTAATCACATTCTTTACCATGTGCAATCATAAAATTGTCTAATATCTTCATTTTTTTCAACATACTTAGCTATTACCCTCGAAAACTAAAACTTTTGACATAGAAAAAGAGCCTTTAATTACATTCTTTACCATTTGCAATCATAAAATTCTCTAATATCTTCATTTTTTCAACATACGTAGCTATTACCCTCGAAAACTAAAACTTTTGAAATAGGAAAAGAGCCTTTAATCACATTCTTTACCATTTGCAATCATAAAATAGTCTAATATCTTCATTTTTTCAACATACGTAGCTATTACCCTCGAAAACTAAAACTTTTGACATAGGAAAAGAGCTTTTAAGCACATTCTTCACCATGTGCAATCATAAAATAGTCTAATATCTTCATTTTTCCAACATACGTAGCTATTACCCTCGACAACTAAAACTTTTGACATAGGAAAAGAGCCTTTAATCACATTCTTTACCATTTGCAATCATAAAATTCTCTAATATCTTCATTTTTTCAACATACGTAGCTATTAGCCTCGAAAACTAAAAATTTTGAAATAGGAAAAGAGCCTTTAATCACATTCTTTTCCATTTGCAATCATAAAATAGTCTATTATCTTCATTTTTCAACATACGTAGCTATTACCCTCGAAAACTAAAACTTTTGACATATGAAAAGAGCCTTTAATCACATTCTTTACCATGTGCAATCATAAAATTGTCTAATATCTTCATTATTTCAACATACGTAGCTACTACCCTCGAAAACTAAAACTTTTGAAATAGGAAAGGAGCCTTTAATCACATTCTTTACCATTTGCAATCATAAAATAGTCTAATATCTTCATTTTTTCAACATACGTAGCTATTACCCTTGAAAACTAAAACTTTTAAAATAGGAAAAGAGCCTTTAATCCCATTCTTTACCATGTGCAATCATAAAATAGTCTAATATCTTCATTTTTTTAACATACGTAGCTATTACCTTCGAGAACTAAAACTTTTGAAATAGGAAAAGAGCCTTTAATCACATTCTTTACCATTTGCAATCTTAAAATAGTCTAATATCTTCATTTTTTCAACATACGTAGCTATTCCCCTCGAAAACTAAAACTTTTGAAATAGGAAAAGAGCCTTTAATCACATTCTTTACCATGTGCAATCATAAAATTGTCTCATATCTTCATTTTTTCAACATACGTAGCTATTACCCTCGAAAACTGAAACTTTTGAAATAGGAAAAGAGCCTTTAATCACATTCTTTACCATGTGCAATCATAAAATTGTCTAATATCTTCATTTTTTCAACATACATAGCTATTACCCTCGAAAACTAAAACTTTTGACATAGGAAAAGAGCCTTTAATCACACTCTTTACCATGTGCAATCATAAAATTGTCTAATATCTTCATTTTTTCAACATACGTAGCTATTACCCTCGAAAACTAAAACTTTTGACATAGGGAAAGAGCCTTTAATCACATTGTTTACCATTTGCAATCATAAAATAGTCTAATATCTTCATTTTTTCAACATACGTAGCTATTACCCTCGAAAACTAAAACTTTTGACATAGGAAAAGAGCCTTTAATCACATTCTTTACCATTTGCAATCATAAAATTGTCTAATGTCTTCATTTTTTCAACATACGTTGCTATTACCCTCGAAAACTAAAACTTTTGAAATAGGAAAAGAGCCTTTAATCACATTCTTTACCATTTGCAATCATAAAATAGTCTAATATCTTCATTTTTCAACATACTTAGCTATTACCCTCGAAAACTAAAACTTTTGACATAGAAAAAGAGCCTTTAATTACATTCTTTACCATTTGCAATCATAAAATTCTCTAATATCTTCATTTTTTCAACATACGTAGCTATTACCCTCGAAAACTAAAACTTTTGAAATAGGAAAAGAGCCTTTAATCACATTCTTTACCATTTGCAATCATAAAATAGTCTAATATCTTCATTTTTTCAACATACGTAGCTATTACCCTCGAAAACTAAAACTTTTGACATAGGAAAAGAGCCTTTAATCACATTCTTTACCATTTGCAATCATAAAATTCTCTAATATCTTCATTTTTTCAACATACGTAGCTATTAGCCTCGAAAACTAAAAATTTTGAAATAGGAAAAGAGCCTTTAATCACATTCTTTTCCATTTGCAATCATAAAATAGTCTATTATCTTCATTTTTCAACATACGTAGCTATTACCCTCGAAAACTAAAACTTTTGACATATGAAAAGAGCCTTTAATCACATTCTTTACCATGTGCAATCATAAAATTGTCTAATATCTTCATTATTTCAACATACGTAGCTACTACCCTCGAAAACTAAAACTTTTGAAATAGGAAAGGAGCCTTTAATCACATTCTTTACCATTTGCAATCATAAAATAGTCTAATATCTTCATTTTTTCAACATACGTAGCTATTACCCTTGAAAACTAAAACTTTTAAAATAGGAAAAGAGCCTTTAATCCCATTCTTTACCATGTGCAATCATAAAATAGTCTAATATCTTCATTTTTTTAACATACGTAGCTATTACCTTCGAGAACTAAAACTTTTGAAATAGGAAAAGAGCCTTTAATCACATTCTTTACCATTTGCAATCTTAAAATAGTCTAATATCTTCATTTTTTCAACATACGTAGCTATTCCCCTCGAAAACTAAAACTTTTGAAATAGGAAAAGAGCCTTTAATCACATTCTTTACCATGTGCAATCATAAAATTGTCTCATATCTTCATTTTTTCAACATACGTAGCTATTACCCTCGAAAACTGAAACTTTTGAAATAGGAAAAGAGCCTTTAATCACATTCTTTACCATGTGCAATCATAAAATTGTCTAATATCTTCATTTTTTCAACATACATAGCTATTACCCTCGAAAACTAAAACTTTTGACATAGGAAAAGAGCCTTTAATCACACTCTTTACCATGTGCAATCATAAAATTGTCTAATATCTTCATTTTTTCAACATACGTAGCTATTACCCTCGAAAACTAAAACTTTTGACATAGGGAAAGAGCCTTTAATCACATTGTTTACCATTTGCAATCATAAAATAGTCTAATATCTTCATTTTTTCAACATACGTAGCTATTACCCTCGAAAACTAAAACTTTTGACATAGGAAAAGAGCCTTTAATCACATTCTTTACCATTTGCAATCATAAAATTGTCTAATGTCTTCATTTTTTCAACATACGTTGCTATTACCCTCGAAAACTAAAACTTTTGAAATAGGAAAAGAGCCTTTAATCACATTCTTTACCATTTGCAATCATAAAATAGTCTAATATCTTCATTTTTCAACATACTTAGCTATTACCCTCGAAAACTAAAACTTTTGAAATAGGAAAAGAGCCTTTAATCACATTCTTTACCATTTGCAATCACAAAATAGTCTAATATCTTAATTTTTTAAACATAAGCAGCTATTACCCTCGAAAACTAAAACTTTTGAAATAGGAAAAGAGCCTTTAATCACATTCTTTACCATGTGGAATCATAAAATAGTCTAATATCTTCGTTTTTTCAACATACGTAGCTATTACCCTCGAAAACTAAAACTTTTGACATAGGAAAAGAGCCTTTAGCACATTCCTTTACCATGTGCAATCATAAAATAGTCTAACATCTTCATTTTTCCAACATATGTAGCTATTACCCTCGAAAACTAAAACTTTTGACGTAGGAAAAGAGCCTTTAATCACATTCTTTACCATTTGCAATCATAAAATAGTCTAATATCTTCATTTTTTCAACATACGTAGCTATTACCATCGAAAACTAAAACTTTTGAAATAGGAAAGGAGCCTTTAATCACATTCTTTACCATTTGCAATCATAAAATAGTCTAATATCTTCATTTTTCAACATACGTAGCTATTACCCTCGAAAACTAAAGCTTTTGAAATAGTAAAAGAGCCTTTAATCACATTCTTTACCCATTGCAATCATAAATAGTCTAATATCTTCATTTTTTCAACATACGTAGCTATTACCCTTGAAAACTAAAAACTTTTAAAATATGAAAAGAGCCTTTAATCACATTCTTTACCATGTGCAATCATAAAATAGTCTAATATCTTCATTTTTTTACATACGTAGCTATTACCCTCGAGAACTAAAACTTTTGAAATAGGAAAAGAGCTTTAATCAAATTCTTTACCATTTGCAATCATAAATAGTCTAATATCTTTATTTTTTTAAACATACGTAGCTATTACCCTCGAAAAACTAAAACTTTTGAAATAGGAAAAGAGCCTTTAATCACATTCTTTACCTTGTGCATCATAAAATTGTCTCCATATCTTCATTTTTTCAACATACGCAGCTATTACCCTCGAAAACTAAAACTTTTGAAATAGGAAAAGAGCCTTTAATCACATCCTTACCATTTGCAATCATAAAATTGTCTAATGTCTTCATTTTTTCAACATACGTAGCTATTACCCTCGAGAACTAAAACTTTTGAAATAGGAAAAGAGCCTTTAATCACATTCTTTACCATTTGCAATCATAAAATAGTCTAATATCTTCATTTTTCAACATACGTAACTATTACCCTCGAAAACTAAAACTTTTGAAATAGGAAAAGAGCCTTTAATCACATTTTTTACCATTTGCAGTCATAAAATAGTCTATTATCTTCATTTTTTCAACATACGTAGCTATTACCCCTCGAAAACTAAACTTTTGAAATAGGAAAAGAGCCTTTAATCACATTCTTTACCATTTGCAATAATAAAATAGTCTAATATCTTCATTTTTCAACATACGTAGCTATTACCTTGAAAACTAAAACTTTTAAAATATGAAAAGAGCCTTTAATCACATTCTTTACCATGTGCAATCATAAAATAGTCTAATATCTTTCATTTTTTTAACATACGTAGCTATTACCCCCTCGAGAACTAAAACTTTTGAAATAGGAAAAGAGCCTTTAATCAAATTCTTTACCATTTGCAATCATAAAATAGTCCTAATATCTTAATTTTTTTAAACATACGTAGCTATTACCCTCGAAAACTAAAACTTTTGAAATAGGAAAAGAGCCTTTAATCACATTCTTTACCTTGTGCAATCATAAAATTGTCTCCATATCTTCATTTTTTCAACATACGCAGCTATTACCCTCGAAAACTAAAACTTTTGAAATAGGAAAAGAGCCTTTAATCACATTCCTTACCATTTTGCAATCATAAAATTGTCTAATGTCCTTCATTTTTTCAACATACGTAGCTATTACCCTCGAGAACTAAAACTTTTGAAATAGGAAAAGAGCCTTTAATCACATTCTTTACCATTTGCAATCATAAAATAGTCTAATATCTTCATTTTTCAACATACGTAACTATTACCCTCGAAAACTAAAACTTTTGAAATAGGAAAAGAGCCTTTAATCACATTCTTTACCATTTGCAATCATAAAATAGTCTATTATCTTCATTTTTTCAACATACGTAGCTATTACCCTCGAAAACTAAAACTTTTGAAATAGGAAAAGAGCCTTTAATCACATTCTTTACCATTCGCAATCATATAATAGTCTAATATCTTCATTTTTCAACATACGTAGCTATTCCCTCGAAAACTAAAACTTTTGAAATAGGAAAAGAGCCTTTAATCACATTCTTTACATTTGCAATCATAAAATAGTCTAATATCTTCATTTTTTCAACATATGTAGCTATTACCCCTCGAGAACTAAAACTTTTGAAATAGGAAAAGAGCCTTTAATCACATTCTTTACACCATCT